>NC_051179.1:23848440-23884827 GCF_013339695.2 Rhipicephalus sanguineus
TTCTCCGCATATGCGGCACCTAGGAGATGATCGGCAGCCCTTAATGGTATGACCATAACGCCAACACTGAACGCATTGCAGTGGACGTGGAGTAAGTGCTTCAACTCTATAAATTAAGGGCCATGCCTTAATCTCTGTGGGCCTATTTATGCCTGCAAATGTCACAATGACCGACTCTGTGGGGACTCTCTGATTATCAGAGACGCGAGAGCACCGGTACACTGATGTTGCCCCGGCCGCTGAAAACATTTCCAAAACCTCTGAAGCGCACAGGCTCGAGTCAACTCCGCGGACTAAGCCTTTAACGCAAGCGAGATGAGCAGGAATAAATGGGCTCACCGGATGGGATGCAAACGTTGAGCACTTTAAGAGGTCAGAAACACAGGCCTGGTCCGGAGAGCAACACAGAACTCCGCCCCTGCCAAACTGTCGGACATCGGTGATGTTTTGGTAGTGTGGGGTAGCTTTCCGCAACTCCTCCTGAATTACCTTTGGGTTTTTGACACGGATTAATCCCCCGTTGGTCGGCACTAGTGCTATTGGCACGCTGTGAATACCACTGCGCAAAAAGGCCTCTATAGGCATGTCATTATTGGGAAGAGAGGCCGTCCAGAGGAAAGACCTCTGGCCAGGGGAGGAGAGAGACATTAGGTACTCACAGTACGATCAGGTCAGTAAAAAGGGGAAAAAATAGAACAAAAACTCACAAATACACTGCCGCCCGACACGCGACCGACACCCCGACAACAGATCGCACCAAACCACCAGGCAGAAAAAAACACTGCTGCGAGAGCGTCGAACGACCGGCCACGCAAGCGCAAGCTCGGAGCGCGTGGCTGTCGCTCGCTTGCTTGCTTGCTTGCTTGCTCCTTGCATTTGGCTCACACCCACACCGGGGGATTGGCCAAGAAGCCGGCGGTTACAGTCAATTGAAATATTGGGTTAAAAAGGAAAATCAGGGAAAGGGAAAGGTGGCATTTTTCAAGTAGAATAAGGTGATTCTCGTGATAAGAGAAAAGGAAATAACGAAATAAATAAGAATTTGTATTCGGGAAAAGGGGATGGGAAACCATAAATTGATAAACAAAGGATTAGCAAGGTAATCTCATCGTGTCAATCAGGAATTCGCAGAGGGCCCCGCAGACGTTCCTTTTACTGAATTCCAATGAAGCAGCCCCAAAGGAGAGGATATTTAGAGTACTTAGTGATATTCCTAATTTTTTAAATAAAATTTCAAAGCATTTTTTTCTTTGGTTTTTAAAACGGTGGCATCTTAGAAGATAATGGTCGATATTTTCGGGTTCGTTACAGTTGGGACACAGAGGGGATGGGACCAGACCAGACCTGTTTAAGTAGAAATTAAGCGGTGGAATACGACATCTTAATTTTGTGATGGATACTTCCAATTTACGCGTGGGACACCATTTATTATTCCACGCAAATTGCAAGTGTGAATATTCTGAATTTGGTATTTTAATCTTTTCTGAATCTTCAATAAGAGAAAATTTTCTGAACCTCACCGCTGTGACATAAGCTGTAGGAGGCATAACTGTCAAAACTGGGCCTTCAAGGGATACTCTCGCGAGTGAGTCAGCCATCTCGTTTACAAATATTCCACGATGACCTGGAACCCATATGAGCCTCACTAGGCGAATGTTTATGGGGATTAATGACCTGAATGTGTTTAGAATAACTGACTCCGAAGTTGTAGTGAGGGACGAACACACAGATAGTGAATCGGTCACTATAACAGCTGTCGAATGATTTGCGGGAAGTTTTTGAAGGGCTAAAATAACGGCCATTAACTCCGCTTCAAATATAGGAGTATAATCTGGAAGGCGTAATGAATATGACCAGGATAATGATTGGGAGAAGATACCCACCCCTGCTCTCTTATCATTCATGGATGCATCTGTTGCAATTATATTATTAATTCCTAATTGTAAGAGGTGATCTTCGAATACGCCAATTAAATACTTAGAGGGCAAGAGTTTCGCATTTTCTGGGAATATGTCGTCGAATTCTATTTTTACATTGGATATGGATTTATCTAATGGAATGATTTCGGAGATATTAACATTTAGGGGTTCCAGCAATGTTTGAACAAACAAAATCTGAGGTTTATGAAGACGGGACCAGTGCTCATTGAAAAAAGCACTCGATTCAGCAAAAAATACGAATTGCAACCGTCTTGGAGTAGCTTCATAAAATTTTAAATATGTTTTAACTGTCAAAATACGGAATCTGCAAGCAAGAGTGGGTACCCGAGCTTCTTGATACAACACGCTATTAGCTGTAAATTTAGGAACACCAAGACAACTCCGAAGAGCTTGGCGCTCTAAGAGAACCAAAGGAGTAATCTTGTATGCTGGCCCACCAGAAAAAAGCACGCAACCAAATTCAAGAATCGGGCGAACGTACATACGATAAATCATGATCAGGGTATCTCTGCGTAGCCCGGAACGGAGCCGACCAAGTTTAGTTATCATTCCGACAGCGCGTGTAGCCTTAGCTTTAACATGTTCAATGTGACTACGCCAGCTCAGTTTTTCATCATATATTACTCCCAGATATTTAATACAGTCCACTTGGGGAATTCTTTCTTGCCGATAGTGAAGAGAAATATTAACAGGCATATGTAAAGGAAAAACAATTATGGCACTTTTGGTAACGTTTAGTTGCATTCGAATATCTTCAAACCAGGAGTCTAATGTTGCTAAATATGATTGCAACGTTGAATGGAGTAAATGTATATCATAATCAGATGCGAAAAACGCAATGTCATCTGCGTATACATACACTTGTACCTTATCACACAGTGGAATCGAACTTAACAAGATATTAAATAAAACAGGTGAAAGAACAGAGCCCTGGGGAACACCTCTCGTTTGACTATGCTTAGACGTAGAAACGCCTCGTTGGGAGCAATAAAATTTTCTATCTTTTAAAAATTCGCACAGCCAATTTGTAATATATTGCGGGAAATTTAATTCGTTGAGGGCATTAAGGAGAATGATATGTTCAACGCTATCATATGCCTTGGCTAAATCTAGGGTTACTAAAGCCGATAATTGTCTTCTGTGCCGGGCAAGCTTTATACGAGCCTCTAAATCGACATGAGCACACCAAATCGAGCAACCGGGTCGAAATCCAATCTGGCACGCGCTCAGTATTGTTTTATCTGTGATAAATTTCATAATTCTTATGTATAAAATTCTTTCTATTAATTTAACGACATGGGACGTTAGAGCGATTGGTCTAATGTTGTCTATCTGCATTCCCGCTCCCTGTTTTTTAAGAAGGGGAACAATTTTTGCAAGTCTCCAGTCAGGAGGAATCCAGCCATTTCTAAGGGAGTGGTTGACGACGTTAAGAAGATCGTTTGGAGAGATATCAAATAATATCTTTAACATTTCTGACGTAACTCCATCTGGGCCTGGAGCTGAATTAGGGAGAAGGCGAATGACATGCGCAAGTTCTTCCATATTTACTTCGATAAAATCGTTCAAACATGAATGCTTCACAAACTTTAGTTGTAACTGTGATGTAAATCGCTTTTCAAGGCCCGATGCAATTTCAGTTAATAAATCTGCCAATTCCTTAGGTGAAAGAATAACCGAGTCAATGTTTACGGGCGCTGCAATAGCCTTACGACTACGAAGAAATCTAAACAGAGCTTTTTTATTACCACTCTTGGATAGAAAATTATATCGTTTTTCGTCATATTCATCTTTTGCTAATGATACTGTTCTTTTGAACATAGCTTTAGCGTACAAATAATTTCGCCAATTAGTAGGACTTTGGTTTATAAGAAGTTTCTTCCAGGCCGCTTTTCGGCGTCTATAATCTCTTGCACAATCCGAATTCCACCATGCACACACTGAATTTCCTTTTGCTGACGATATAGTGAACTGTGATTTTGTTATGGTACGTTTTAAAACTGAGCAAAGACTCATAGCTTTAACATTTCTCTCCATACTGGACAATGATGACAAAGTTGACTGTAAATTCTTTTTAAATTTGGAGTAGTTTACAAAATTTTGCGCCTGGTAGTCTACCGATAATACTGGGATCTTGACTTCAAATACAAGTGGACGGTGATCACTACTTGTAGCAGCATCAAGCACAGTCCAAGACGAGATTAAAACGTTTGAGCTAGCGAATGTTAAATCTAGGACGGATCTCGAGGTACATCGAACAAAAGTGGCAACTTTGGAATTTAGACATATAAAGTTGTTTGTGTTAGTCCAGTCAAATAACCGTTTTCCCGATGTGTCTGTGCGGAAACCCCACGACACATGATGGGAGTTGAAGTCTCCCGCAAACAGAATGTTCTTTTTGCAGAAGCTCAAAGTGACATCAAGAGCACTTTCATCATGTATCCCAGTCGGAAAATAGTTATTAACTATGGATAGTGGAGCGCAGCCAGGAAGGTTTAATTCCACTACCAAAACTTCATAGTCAGACGACATTGCTTTATAAGCTATCTTCGCTCTATGGCAAAATTTTGAAGAAATGAAAACAGTTAGACCTCCACCACGTGAGTTTCTGTCCAATCGAAAGCACTGATAATTTTTTAAATAAAAGTTTTGATCAGCTGACAACCAAGTTTCTTGTAAAAGTACAACGTCGGGAGATTGCTGAGAAGTAAGGTATAATAAATCTGTAGCTGCAGAGAGGATTGAACGGCAGTTCCACTGAAGCACCCTAAGACACCCTATGATGATAGACGAGCAGCGGAAACTGCCTGCTCTAAAATACTTTCTTTCAACAGGTCAGTCCTAGTCACGGATTCCTTCACACACTTCTTTGTTTTTGGATTCGAAGAATTATGGATCTTGTTAGTGGGCGATCTGGTGCGTTTGAGATGACGGGCATCCATATCAACGTCCCAGTTGCCCATTGAATCTGAATCAGAGATGTAATCTTGGTCAGTCTTCTGAGAGGACGACGGCCCTGCTCCATAATTGGTGGGGGCAACAATCTGATGTTCAGCAGGCTTAGTGTTTGGAGCGATAGGAGTTTGGAAGCGCTTTGTGATCGCCTCAGAAACACCAGCCAACTGGGAAGATATAACCTGAGTCAATGAGTCGGACAGATTTAGTAGAAATTTTTCGAGGACCTTTTCTACCGCCTTCTCTACCACAGCTGAAATGGAGTGGAAGAATGTTGCGTCCATGCCGAGAGGCTGACGGGCTGTTACACCGGCATATCCCTGTGTCCTGCTTTGAACTTCTGCTAGCGCTTCTCGACGAGAGCATCGTCTCCTTTCAATAATTTCTAGCACCTGAAGTTCTTTCGATCTCGCAGGGCAGCTAGAATCGTCAGCAGAGTGACTTGCTTTACATAAGCAACATGACTCATTGCTTGACTGGCACTCATCAGCACTATGTTCGGCCCCACAGATGCGGCATCGAGTATCAGAACGACAACCGTTGACACTGTGTCCATAACGCCAGCATTTGGAGCACTGTAAAGGACGAGGAGCTAGAGCTTCGACCCTGTAGATAAGCGGCCATGCCTTGATCTCCGAAGGGCGATTTGTCCCAGCAAATGTGGCGATCACTGTTTCAGTAGGGACTTTCGTATTATCTACTTGTCTGGTACACCGGTACACAGAAATTACTCCTGCAGGGGAAAAAATGTCTAAGACTTCTGCTGGACTTAGGCTTGTGTCTACCCCGCGGACTAAACCTTTGCAACATGCTAGATGAGGTGGGATAAAACAGCTCACCGGATGTGAGGCAAAAGTAGTGCACTTCAGTAGGTCTTGAATACAAGCCTGGTCTGGTGAACAGCATAGGATCCCCCCGCGTCCAAACTGACGAACTTCGGTTATCAGTAGGGAATGAGGAGTGATCGCACGAAGCTCTGTCTGAATGGCCTTGGGGTTCTTCATACGGATGAATCCACCATTGGTCGGCACCAAAGCAACAGGAACGCTGCGGTTTCCATCTCGGAGAAACAATTCCAAGGGCAGTTCCTGAGGGGAAATAGATGCAGACCAGAGGGAAGCCCTCTGGCCCGGAGAAGAGACAGACATCAAAGAAAACGGGAAGTTACACTTAAATGAGGCGTGCACTAAAGACAGCTATGAAAGGATAGGGAAATCAGATAAAAATAACCGCCGGCTACTTGACCGCAACCCTGGAAACCGTCAACACCAGGACAGGCAGCACGACGTGGCCGGTCGAACGTAGCGGCGCCTTCGCTGCGAATAGGAACGAGCTCCTGGAACGAGATGCGGGCCCACGCGCTAGACCGGGCCTCGAGCTTCACTGTGGCTTGCTTTCTTGGCTCTTCGTCGTCGTCACGTACTGTTCACTACATTGGCCCCTGGTGAATAGCGGAGCCATCCTGGCGACCTAAGGCGTTGTCAGTATAGCAGGATCGTAATAAGGCTTCAGGCGGCTGACATGGACGATTTCCCGACCACGACGACGTAAATCGTGGGACGCTGTTAGAGGCTCAACCTCATAATTGACAGGAGACGTGCGAGAAAGAATGCGGTAGGGCCCCTGATATCGAGCACGTAATTTCGAGGAAAGGCCAGGAGTGCTCGATGGGATCCAGAGCCAAACGAGGTCACCAGTTGTGAAAGTAGAGAGAGGTCGGTCGGTGTCGTGCCGTAGCTTCTGGTGGCCTTGGTCCTCGGTGGTCAGCGAACGGGCTAATTGTCTGCAATCTTCGGCGTATCTGGCAACGTCAGAAATCGCAGTATATTCAGACGAGTCCGGCGTATAGGGAAGCATAGTGTCCAGCGTGCAGGACGGTTCGCGTCCGTATAGACGTCAGACTCTGGAGTTTCCAAGATGTGTGGCGCCACCTGTCGGAGAAGTATTGAGTAGTGCATAGACTGACTCTCTCGCACAGTTGGCTATGGGACCAGGTGCAACTAGCGAGTGCGAAACAACGATTGAGCTTAATATCGCGTGTGTTTGCGCATTTAGCACTTAGAACGAGAGCTGTGAATTGTTCTCCGCTAGTCAGACGCGCCACCGAGCCGTCGTGGAGTGCTTGCTGGATCACTCGCCTGAACGACGGCGAAAACAGCAGCAGACGAAAGCCCTCCGCACGCTACGAAGAAGCTCCGCAAAAGACGCACTGTTGCGTTGTGAATTGCCACGGACGTAAAAGACTGAATAACAACGTTCAGTTTCACCGATTTCCATAGTTGTCGTACGAAGAAGAAAGGCGAGAGCGCTGGATACGGGCCGTTGCGAGCGTGTTGGGTAAGCGAAGTACCCGCGTTCTCCACAGCCGGTGGCATGAATGTGTGGCTCTGCTGTTGTTTTGCGTAGCCCTGATGCAAAACCGTGGTAACCTTGACTATGAAGCTCAGTAGAGGCTCTGACCGCGGTGCTTGTCGTGTAACACGAAGTGAGCAGCTAGAGGCAGACTGGAGACGCGTGATACGCACACCGCGACGAGTTGGTCGTCACAACACAGCATCGCGGACGTGCGTACGTTTTGAAGGCTTAGAGTTCTGGTTCTAACTAGCTAACACCACGTGCGTCATACAAGTAAATCGCGGAATGTTGGTCGTGACCCCTTCAGGTTTGTTTCGCCCGTGTCCTCCGCGGTTGCCGTAGCTATCTCGGACGCCACGGTTTTGCCTTTGGTTGTACCCCGCGAAAGTGGACACGCACGTATTCCCATTTGCAGTACGCACAAACGGAAGACGACCATCAAGAGACCATTTGAGGATGCGTAATAAAACAGCGAGAGATTAATTAAGGGTGAATGCAGCTGAAAAGGCGAAAATCGCCGGAGTTCGCCCCTGATGAACCGAGTTTTGTACCACTGATCGTAAGATGCATAGCTAAGTAAACTGATCGTGTATGTAGGTACTTTATCACTGTGGCATACGTATATACCCGACTTTAACGCATTTAGGCTCTAGAGAACGGATGTCGGAGGGCTTGCCTCGAACTCGGTGTCGTGTGATGCTCGCTTGTACTTGCGAGTTGCAGCGCGCGGGAATAACTAAAACTTATTTTGCATTGTACTCGCAGTTCGCTTTGATCAACTTCCTTTGTTTCTGAAGCGTGGATTGGCGGAAGAAGCTTTCCAGGTCCTTGATTTTCAGGAAACCGCGCCTCGACACCAACGAAAGAGGAGGGTTATATTGCGGCCTATGCACATTCGCTTGCGGGCGGCTCTCTTTGCACTACCCAGTTAGTGCCAGGGCTACGATGAGGGCGCTGGTGGCGGCGTTTTTCGCAGCGCCGCCTGGGCAGAGTCTGACGTCTATAAAAGAAAGAAAGGTGAGAAACCGGTGGTCGCGTGCGTTGCGGTGTTGTACGCGTACGTGACGAACGGCAGGACGGTGTCCCAGTTGGTCTGCTCTGATGTCGTGTACATAGTCAACATATCACCGAATGTGCGATTAAATCGTTCCGTGAGGCCATTCGTCTGCGGATGATATGCGGTGGTCATTCGATGAACGATGTTGCACTGGACGAGCAAGGCCTGAATAGCGTCAGACAGGAAAACACGCCCTCTGTCGCTCAAAAGTTCACGGGGAGCACCGTGGCGAAGGACAAAGTTGTGTAAGATAAAAAACGCAACCTCTCTTGCGGTAGCCGTTGGAAGTGCTGCAGTCTCTGCGTAACGAGTGAGGTGGTCCACGCCAACAATGATCCACCGATTCCAAGAGGAAGTCGGGGAAAGCGGGCCATATAAGTCGATGCCGACGCGCTCGAATGGACGTCCCGGACAAGGTAGAGGCTGAAGTGGACCGGCTGGGCGTTGAGGTGAAGCTTTACGCTGCTGACAAGCAGTACAAGCACGTACGTACTTGCGCACGAACGTGTACATGCCGCGCCAGTAGTATCGCTGACGCAAGCGGTTGTACGTCTTAAGAGCGCCAGCGTGAGCACTTTGCAGGTCGTTGTGAAAAGCAGTGCAGACTTCTGTGCGCATGTGACGCGGGATCACAAGCAACCAGCTCCGACCGTCAGGTGCGTAATTACGCCGATAGAGGAGGCCGTCGCGGAGTGCGAAATGCGTGGCTTGACGACGGAGAGTTCTTGACGCTGGATGAACTAATGAACCAGTCAGAAAGTCGTCGAGTTCGGAGATCCACGCATCCTTGCGTTGCTCCGACGGCATGTGTGCGAAGTCAAGGGGCGTCAAGACAGCTGACGTGGCTGACGGCGAAGCTGTGTCAGACGGTAACGGTGAGCGGGATAGCGCATCAGCGTCCGAGTGCTTGCGGCCGGATCTGTACACAACACGAATGTCGTATTCCTGCAGCCGAAGCGCCCAACGACCGAGGCGGCCTGAAGGATCTTTCAGTGATGAGAGCGAACAGAGAGCGTGGTGATCCGTGACTACTTCGAAAGGGCGGCCATGAAGGTACGGACGGAACTTGGTCAAAGCCCAGATTATGGCGAGGCACTCTTTTTCAGTGACTGAGTAGTTGCACTCCGCTTTCTTCAGGGTTCGACTCGCATAAGCAACAACGTACTCGTCGTATCCTGGTTTTCGTTGAGCCAGTACAGCACCAAGACCGACACCGCTGGCGTCAGTATGGACCTCCGTAGGCGCATTAGGGTCAAAGTGACGAAGTATCGGAGGTGACGTTAATAAGCGCCGTAGCGTCATGAAAGCTTCGTCGCACTCTTGTGACCAAGCCGACAGGCCGTTAGAGGCTGTCATTAGGTTGGTAAGAGGTGCGATGATAGAAGCGAAGTCGCGCACAAATCGACGAAAATACGAGCACAGCCCAATAAACCTTCGGAGCGTCTTGATGGAATTGGGCTTGGGATACTCGGCCAGGGCACGAAGTTTAGCGGGATCCGGAAGAACGCCTTCCTTGCAAACGACGTGATCTAGTATGGTGAGTTGGCGCGCAGCAAAATGGCACTTCTTGATGTTAAGTTGAAGGCCAGCAGAGGCGAGGCACGTGAGAATAGCGCGAAGACGAACTAGATGAGTCGGAAAATCGCGGGAAAATACAACAATGTCGTCAAGGTAGCACAGGAAGGTATTCCGCTTGTGGCCACGAAGGATGTTATCCATCATTCGTTCGAAGGTAACTGGGGCGTTGCAGAGTCCGAAGGGCATCACCTTAATCTCATAAAGCTCATCGGGAGTGACGAACGCAGTCTTCGGGCGGTCAGGGTCAACCAGTCGAACTTGCCAATAGCCCGAGCGTAAATCCAAGGACGAGAAATATTCTGCTCCTTGCAAGCAATCGAGGGCATCGTCGATGCATGGCAACGGGTATACATCCTTCCGAGTTATCGTAGTCGACGCAGAATCTGATAGAGCCATTCTTTTTGCGCACAAGCACGACAGGGGACGACCAGGGGCTCTCGGATGGCTGGATGACTCCGCGCGTGAGCATATCATCGACTTGTTCATTGATAACACGGCGCTCTTCCGCCGAAACGCGATATGGTCATTGGCGTAAAGGGGCATGACCACCGGTGTCGATGTGGTGCGTGACGCTCGTTGTGCGACCCAGAGATGGCTGACCGCAGTCGATGGATGAGCGGAACTCTTCGGGCCAATAGTTCGCGTCGATAGTCCAGTGATAGATCCGGGGACACAGAAGGGTGAAAAATGTCTGACTTCGGAGGTGCCGCAACAGGGGCTGTCATGGCATTCAGCTGGTGGTGAAGTGGGGCTTCAGCAAACTCCAGAAAACGAAGCAGGTCAACGGCATGTATGCTTCCCAAACATTCCCCGCGAAGTACACTAACGGGCGAGGTGCGCAAGTTGGCAATCGGCATGATGGTAGCACCGGATTCAACGGTGAGTACGGCAAACGGCAGTCGTAGGGCGTGGCGAATAGGACAGCGCCGTCAGGAGCGGCCGCACAAGTCAAGGCGACAAGGGTGGACGTGTTTGGGGCTACGTCAGTGTCGGCAGCAATGAGAAGTTTACATGCGTCAGGTATGGTAGGCCCCGAAACAGAAGATTGCAGCGGCGTAAGGGCGACTTCTGCTCGGGCGCAATCTATGCACCTCCACCACCGCACCTCCACCAAATGTCACGTGATTTATTCACGTACAACCTGCTAGAACGCCGATCAAGGGCCAAGATCCAGGCAAGCGCAATCTCGGGGCGCGTGGTTGTCGCTCGCACTGTGGCTTGCTTTCTTGGCTCTTCGTCGTCGTCACGTACTGTTCACTACATGACATTTATGTCTCAGAACCTCGCGCGCCTAGACGGCCTCGTCATAGGTGAGAAACACGTAATTTCTGTGGTACGCGAACGATATACACAGCCTAATAATTAGTATTGTGACAAAAAAGCTGAAAGCCAACGAAAAAATTAGCGTAGCTTGCACTGGAGGCGCAATGCTAAAGAAACAGCGGAGCTGATGGGCAGCCCTGCAGCTGTTGCTGTTTTGCTAAGTTTTCAAGTTTTTTCTTTCTTTTTTCCTCTATTTTTTTCTTTCTCTCTTCTCTCTGTGTTTTGTGTATGTCTTTTTATTTGGGTTTATTTCTATTTCTTTCTATCTCTACCTATCTCTTCCTCGGTTTTTCTATCTTTCTTTCTCTTTCTTCCCTTTCTCTCTCTCTCTCTCTGTATTTCTTGCTTCCTCTTTTTCTGGCTATTTCTCTCTCTCTTTCTTTGATTCTCTCTCTTTCTCTTCTTCTTCCTCTTTCTGCCTTTCATTCACTCTATTTCTCTCTTCATCTTTCTTTCTATGCTTAAGCTTTACTCTCTCTTCCTTTCCCTCCTCCTCACCCTCACATTTGTCCTTCTCCTCCAACTTCCCTTCGCCACCCCCTGGCTATACTACAATATACAAGGCTATGCTATGCTCTGATATCATGCCTGGATAGCCGAGTGGTTAAGACGTTCGCTTTCGGATCGTGGGCACGCGGGTTTGAATCTCGCCTCGCAAAGAAATATTCCCCCTATAATTTCTCTTTTCTCTATTTTTATTTATGTTTAATTACTTCTCTTTCTCCCTCTCTCTCTCTCTCTTTTTCTCTCTCTCTCTGCATTCGTTGTCTTGCCCATCAGAGTTATTGCATCAGGAATCGGCGCGTGTGTTCTGTAGTGATGCAGAACTATCGATAATTTGACTATCGATAGTATCGATAGTTTTTCTGAAACTATCGATAGTGTAAACAAACTATCGATAGTGCTACTATCGACAAACCATCGATAGTGCAATGGGTAGTACCTCCGTTAACATTACTATAGCGATATTACTGCCACCCGTGTTTATTGCTTCGTTTTGACGTATTCGGGTTTCACCCACAAAGACTGTTAGCAGCGTTTGACGCAGACCGCGCCGTAATGTTTGAGAAGCTTCACAATTGTTTCAGACCATTTTGTTAAGATTATGCGCCGGACGCGAGTAGTCAAGTTTATTTGAGAGCTTACGCGAGCACCAGTCATAACTCTGGAAGGTTTGATGACTGGTGTATAAAGGACAACGCGTTCCACCGATGATCAGATTACTGAACGGCTGACGATTGTTCCCACCGCTATCAGTGCGCAGCGTGTATCGCTTGTATTTTGAGTTGATTTTCTGTGCACAAGTTCGCCCAAATAAAGAGCTCCGTATTTCCCAGTCTTGCTGCAGCATTCTTCAGCATCACAACCACGTGACAATACTATAGATAGTGGTGTGAATAGTGATGCGGTTGCTGGCCGGCCATATTGCCAAAATATTTGCGATAGTCTACTGCCAGCTTCGCTTAATTTATGAGCAAGTTTTGCCAGTGAAATTAAGTATTTCCGCACTGAAAATGGCGGAATATATCCATTAATAAATTCGTATGCAAAAGTAACCAGCTACACCTTACAAACTACTTCTTGATATTTTTTATTTTGAAATCATAAAATGCAATATCAATTTGAAGCCGCGCAGTCCCACCACATGTAAAGGCTTCCTTTCCGCTACAGCTGACCAGTTTGACTTTATGATCATGTGTCAGCAAAGCACTCTGGTGAAGAACACAAGCATGCCAACTTTCTCGCCCTTCAGCCTGCTTCTTCGGCTCCACTATGTACCACGCGCGCGGGGAACCAAGTTTATTCTGCAGTGAGTCCATGGTGTTGATTTTATACTATCGATAGTACCATCGAATTTTTTACTATCGATAGCGCTATCGATAGTATTTTTCACCATCGATAGTTCGATAGTAACTCAGCTATCGATAGTATCGATAGTACCATCGATAGTTCTGCATCACTAGTTCTGCATCAAACGCGACAATGTCACGTGATGACGTCACCATGTGGCTTCACGTTATGTGACGTCATGACGTAATAATGACGTCACCATGAGGTAAAAATCTCGTGACGTCGTGACGTAGAAGTGACCTCACGACGACGGCACAAGTTTTGTAACGTCATGACGACGTCATATGGTGACATCGTCAGGTGATGATGATTTCTTGCATCGCTCGTGTTGACGCCGCCGACGCCGGGACGCCAACAGCCAACTTTCGCGTTTGATGAGTCATCTAAGGCTCTCGCCTCAGAACTCGAAGTGTCCTTTATACGCACTTGCCAAGGACGAGTCGAGTGTGAAAGCCATCCGGAGTGGCTATTTTAACTTGCACTTTGTATCGAAGTCCGACGTTCACTAATTAAATAAAGTAATTAACTGTCACTAATGTCACCACCAAGCAACTCAGCACTCACCTAATTTGCTTCGATTACAATTATACAATTAACTGTCTCTGCTAACGTTCCCTCACTACTCACATAATTTGCTATATCATCGTAAAGTCATGATTTCACTTGTTCTTGCACGGCTTTCGCTCCGCTAACGTCAGTAACCCGAACATCGCGAACGCCGCCTTTTTAACACTTTCCAAGCTGCGCCGCTCGGATGTCATTATACAGTACGCGTGCTCCTGGCATTAAAAGCTTCAATTAGCAGTTAGCGCTCGTCCCGCATTTTCACCCTCTTCGTATGTCTTAATCATATTCGGCTCAAAATATTCCGTAATTACTCGTAAAGAACAATCACAGAGAGAATAAAAAGAGCGAGTTGGTAACTGCCACAAGTATTGGCCTCGAGGAGTTACGGATTCGCCCTCTATCGGACGCGCCTCGATTGCGTGCTCCACCCAGCACATCCAATGCCCGACTCCTCAAACTAGGTGTACATAACACATTTGAGGAACTCGCGGAAGCCACCTTTACGGCACAAAGATCTCGTCTGTCTAATTCAGTGGCTGGGCGCACTCTGTTGTCCCAATTAAACTTAACCCCAATTACACACTCACCCGAGGGGGTCCCTCTTTCTTCTAACCTCCGCTCTCACCTCAACGTGCCCCCAATCCCGAAGAATATGCACCCTGTGCGAGACGAGAAACGCAGAACGGCAAGGGCTCGGGCCCTCGAGAAACAGTATAGCGAGGACCATGACGTGGTCTACGTGGACGCAGCGGAATACGCGTCAGGATCCCGTATGGCCCTGGCGGTAGCTGACAGTCAGGCAAAGCTTCTAACGTCGTGCTCAATCATCACCAATTCCTCCACAGAGGCAGAAGAGGCAGCCATCGCGCTTGCATTTGTTTCTACATCTGCCTCCACAATCATAAGCGACTCAAAATCAGCTATCCTGAACTATGCCAATGGCTTCATTTCCCGCACCGCTGCTCGCCTACTACGCTTCTGGCAGCCTCAGCGTTCCATAACACTCGTCTGGACGCCAGCACATGCCGGCCTCCCTGGCAACGAGGAGGCTCATTCCCTAGCCCGAGGTCTCACATTCCGGGCAGGAGAAATGGAGCCCCCTCCACCGGCCGAGGAGCGCCTGCTCTCCTTTCGAGATATTCTCTCGTACTATCGGGACCAACGAAGAGTATACACCCCCCCAGCCCCATCCCTAACCATAGCACAGGCCGCACATTGGCGACGCCTACAAACTCAAACTGCTCCATACCCCATATTACTAAACGCCCGATACCCAGACCAATTCTTCTCTTCATGCAAACTTTGCGGCAAACCAGGAGATTTCCTACACATCCTCCTCACATGCCCCACCTTCCCTCATCCCCCATCACCGTCTGTGGCGGTGTCTTACTGGGAGTCCATCATGACCAGCACTTCTGCTTTCGATCAGCGCCGGATCATCTCCTGCGCCATGAAGAGGATTGCGCTTCAGGGACTTTCCTTCGCTTTGTAAGGGTGCCCCCTCACATTGAGGGAGCACCCACGTGCCATGTAGGGGGCTTGGCCCCCACGTTCACACACTGGCAATAAATGTTTCTACCACCACCGATTGCGTGCTAGGCAGGATACCACCGGCGCGCTCCCCATAGGTTTTGCTGTCGGCGCCCTACAAAAACACCTCGCGGAAGCCCTCCAGGGCATTTCTGTAAGTACTTTCGAAATGAACTGTGTTCTTTACTGTCAAAATAATCATTTTAGACGAACTGAAAGCACAAGATAGTCTACAGTCGCTGTCTCTTTGCAGAAAACCGAGCACCCGCTTCACGCTGTCACCGCGTTGGAGACCCCTGAACCGGCTTCTTGCGTGAAAGGTAGTCACTCGCTGAGTGCAAACTATGTGAAGTATCTCGTTAGAGTAGACTGCCTGTATAACCAAACGGAGCATAACAGAAAGAAGCCTCAAGCCAGCGATCGCACGGGTTCGCGACGACTGACGGTGCCTCTGCATGTATGAGCGTCTGCATGTATGTTCGTACTGATGGTTTCGCTTTTTGCTACGAGTGCGTTTTGGCACCGCGCTGTGAACGTTAGGCCGCAAAATATGAGAATTTGTGAGTAAACAAACAACTACTGTTGCGCGGACGCTATCAGAGCAGTTCAATAACAATTTCCTTACAACTGCGGCTTCGGTGCGCATGGCAACTTTGTGATCTGCCGTCCCGACGATTCAGTGTTTTTTTTTTCTTTTTCGGTCTAAATTCGGGTACGTTTCAATGTCATTTGACAAGTTGTCTCGCACTGCGTATTGATCGGTCTTCTCAGCGGGCAAATGCCGCTGCTTCTGTTTCTTTATTCAGCGCATTCGTTTCGTTTGGTGCTCACACAAAACGTGAGCAAATGCGACGCCTTTTTTTTAATGCTCCTTAATTATCGTTCCGTTTGCATTCCAGTGAACTTGCCGCTCTCTGTCATCAATAAATTGATAGACCAAAGCTTCACCACTTCGAGATTGCTGGTGTAAGGAGAACCAGTCTACGAGACCGAGCATGTAGTAGCATGCGACGCCTAGGAAAAGAAAGAAAATACAGTAACGTTTGCCGGACTTGTTTAGCAAACGTCGGCTGTGAACTAGGACCCACATGAACTTGAAATAGCGGTGAATAAAATAGAAGGTATTGCAGCAGCCAGCAGCCGTAAAACAGGATAGTAATTATTTGGCGAGTACCCCAGCAATTTTGGCAGCAGTATCGTGTCTAACGCCAACGGGGTGGCATCTTTCCCACGTAAATAAATGAGGCTCCTAGAAAATACATGGGGTTGGCTGGTGGGCCGATCACGGAGGCAATGCAAAATTTATGTAGCTTATGAAGCAATGCATGCCTCATCAAATGGGAAGGTTGCCCGTCGGCGTCCCGCATCGGCGGCGTCAACACGAGTGATGCAAAAAATAATCGTCACGTGATGGTGTCACCATAGACGTCATCATGGCGTCACAGATCGCCAAAATATGTAGCGTCATTATGACGTCACATGATGACGTATTCACACGTCACGGTAGCTTTGCATTGCCTCCGTGATCGCTCACGGAGGCCGTGCAAAACAGCGTTAGGTGCAGAACGCTTTTGGAAGGGGGCGCGGGAGCACCAGTACATCGACGGACAAGAAGAAGATGGCTTTCGCCTTCTAGTCATCTTTAACGACTGCATAAGGGACCCTGTGCGTTCTTTATTTTAACGTATCTAAACAATGACCTGCGCATCTGCAGCCGATTTTGTGGACGCTTAGCACGGGGCCGACGATAAAGAGATCGCATTGGAGGGTTCTGAGATGGCATCGCACGTAGTAAAAGGTGGCGCTTTTACCATCCTGTGGCAGATAAGCATCATTTGCCGGCGGGAAGCGCGCGCGCGCCATCGTCTCAGTGCGCGCTGCCTGCTACTCATCGAACATCGCAAGCCCAACGCAGTAATAAAAGTCTTCGTCGCGGAAGTGCTTGTTGCACACAAGACTCGTAGCGGATGGCTACTTGCCGGTTCTTAGCTTTACAACCCATGCTTCACGCTGTTTCTTGTCCCGCGGTTACCACTGCAGGCTGACATTGGGCGCCTTTGCGTAAGCGCGGCACTACGGCACCGAGCGGTAGAGCCCCATGTTCGTCGCCTTCGGAGGCAGCCACTCTATTACGATGGTTTCAATTGAGTAGAAAATGAAAGGAAACTTCCGAATTTGAACAGACCGCAGCGCATGTGGGACTTGAAACTCGTTTTCAAAGCACGCGGCAGTGCGCCACAAGCAGCCGACGCGGCCGCTGAGACCACGTGATACTGCCAAGCACGTCACGCCGACGGTGGCGCCAGCGTTTCCAGTGGTGGGCCTCGAGGCCAATACAGGAACAACGGCTGCCGACTCTAGAAGAAGAGCGGTACATAGAAACTTAGAGAGAAAAAAAAAATAAGAAGAACAAACGGAGTAGAGGGGGATGCTCAAGCCAGGTGTTGCTTTGGTGTATCATCAGACGTTTAAATGTCCCTCTTCGTCTCTAGTTTTCGCCACCATTGTCGTGAGGCGAAACGTGTCCTTCGCAGTGAAAATAAATGCTTGTACGTCGATGTTTACGGCATTTCGAGATCGCGCAAACGGTGACAGTGGCGGAACCTCGGATTATCTTTGGAAACTGCCCTTTTTTTTTACAGCTTGCTTGCTTGCTTGCTTACTTGTTCCTTAGAACTGACTCCTACCCACTATGGGCTATTGGCCAAGAAGCCGGCGGTTAATGTAAATGTAAACATTAAGACAAAGGCAGGGAAAAGAAAAACTCACACTTTATTTTTTAAAGAGAATATCGTAATTTTAATGACAGGGTAAAATTAAATAAACAAGCAAATAAATAGAATTGATGTATTGAAATATAATAATTCCTACTATATCAATAAAAAGTAAACCAAAACAAAAAATGAGGCGCTAATGTCGTACTTGTGTAATGACTGATGTAGTTCTAAGTCCTGCGCTAAATGCAGTTCCACTACTGTAAAACCTAAGGAAGTGCATAGCGCGGGTACCCAGCGATTCCCGTTTCGTTGTTGCTAGTCTCTGTCTATGAATTATCTCTCGCAGCAGTTCGTAACATCGGCGCCGGAGAAGCCCCGATGGGAGGAGCAATTGCGCACTTGGCGAAGCGGTGACGCCCTCTCTTACGCGGCGCGGGTGTCAGCCGCACGTTTACGAAGCGTATTTAGCGATTTTAGAGTAATTATCGCGATTAATTATTGGTTAAGTTTGTTCATTATAGTATTTCAGACCTTACTCGTTTATTTTAACCCGGTTTCCAACATTACTAGCCTTGTTTTAGGTCTGCATATTGACCACTTGACCTTGAGCGTGATCACGTCACATGAGATCTATGGATGGACGACAAGCCGTGCCCCAAAGTGCTACGCACTTGAAAACGGCTTAGTCTATCCTGTGCCGCCATCGTCGTCGTAGCAGTAGTAGTAGTTGTAATGTAATTTTTGGGGTTTAACGTCCCAAAACCACGATATGATTATGAGGGACGCCGTAGTGGAGGGCTCCGTAAATATCGACCACCTGGAGTTCTTTAACGTGCACTCTAAACCTAAGTATACGGGCCTCTAGCATTTTCGCCTTCAGCGAAAATGGCCCCGCCGCGGCCGGGATTCGATCCTGCGACCTTCGGGTCAGTAGTCGAGCACCATAACCACTAGACCACCGTGACGGGCTTGTAGTAGTGTATTGTCGCGTAGGTCACGTGATCAGAAGGGGGGAGAGAGAAATCAAACGAAATGATTATTATGCTTGAAAAGATGGCGATGATGACGATGTTCGAAACCGTGTCGATTGCGACTTTTTTTTGTACCGAAAGCCTTCGTCATCATGATGCTCAAAATTATTATGACGATGATTACTTTTTGTGCTAAGGTCATCAGCCGCATCATCATCAGCACAGCTTCGCTGTCTGACGGTTTTCACGGCGTGCACCTGACTGAACTTTTTTTTTCATCTTTTGCAGACAAAATGAAACCTGCGAGTTTACGGAATCAAAGACAACGAGTTGTGAATTGCCGAACCGGCTGCCGACACAACATGTGACAATTATCACTCTTGTTTTATACTGACGATGAAAGGAAAAGAAAAGACGAGTGAAAACAAAGTCTTTCAGCGGCGCCCCTCTGTGGTTCAACTCTACTCGTCATCACTGTCCTCGACCAGGAAGACCTTGCGAAATTGATTGGACACGGCTTCGACGTCGAAGCTCTGAACTACAGTCACGCTGTGCGTTATGTGAGGCAAGTGCTGTTTAAGCCACGCGTGCACCATCTGGCCTCTTGTGTAGTCTCCGTGCAATTCGACGTCGGAGCGTATGTCCACCGATCCGCTCACGCTGTCCGGAACCAGCGCGGCCATCACGGCGAGGAAGTCGCCGACCGCGAAGTCGCCTTGATCGCCGCCTTTCATGCAGCACTCGATCGTGTGGTTGTTCACTTCGCGCAGGAACCTCGTCAGCTTCGTGTCTTCCGCGACCACCTCGTTGTAGACGTGCTGGATTAAAAAAAAAATTAAGGCGAAACTCCCTAACGGTTTGGAAAGTGGCGCTAAAATACAGAGACAGAGATACATAATGAGGGCGCGGGTTCGATTCCCGGCCATGGCGGCCGCATTTCGATGAGAGCGAAATGCAAAGAACATCCGTGTGCTGAGATTTAAGCGCACATTAAGGAATCCCAGCTGGTGGAAATTAATTCGGAGACCTCACTGCGGCGTCCCACGGGGTGTCACTATAGAGCCAACGTTTCAACAAGCCACCTCGAAAAAGACAAAACCGCCTGTCGAAACGTGCAGCGACACCTCGTGCTCTGTTCAAAATTTTTCATTTTTTCACGCTTCCGTGTTCCCCTGAACTTCTTCCTTATACATAAACATGTCGTGGTTTTGGCACGTAAAACCCCAGATGCATAGCGGGCACGACGGGCGTATTTCTTCGTTTATACGTCCCTGAGTGTGTGTCTATGTGTCTGTTCCTGAGTACTTTAGCGCTGTCTTCCCGAACGTTCGACCATCAAGCAGGTCGCCGAAGCCAAAATTGTGCTTGAGCAGTTTTAAAGACGATAGTCTTTCTTGGGGAACTTAAACGCAGAAATTTTGGTCTGTCTGTCTGTCTGTCTGTCTGTCTGTCTGTCTTTCTGTTTGTCGGCACGTCCCTCGATTCAGCCACTCGGCCAAAGTTGAACCACTTGCCCAAGGGCCAGCCGTCTTGAACTGGTACGGCTGTTCATACTTGTGAACGTTGTCGATCAAAAAGTAAATATCATGCATATCTGAGGTGCAACATCACTAAGTAAGTATTAGGTGGCGTGTTCCTTTAATAGAAAATGCATACATACGTAATTTTAAGGACCCTAGTTTCTTAAGCTGCGCTGAAAATGCATAAGAATGGAAGCTTGAGCGAGTTGGTATGCGTTCATCTTTCTTGAAACAGCGCTCACTAGACGACGACGAAGTAAAAGAAGGCACAGCACAGGCGCTGCCTGTCCTGTGCCTTCTTTTACTTCGTCGTCGTCTAGTGAGCGCTGTTTCAACAAAGCTGAAAATGCGACTGCGCTGAAATTTGCCTTCCTCCGTGCCCTTCGCACGAGCTCATTGTTGTGTTTCGGTTCCGGTTCTGTATTGCACTGTACGAATGCCATGGGTTGGTGTTGAAAAACTTTAGTTTTGAGAAGGCCAAGAAGGTGAAAAAAATATTTAAAAAATGAAAAAGCAGCGTTGTGGGCGGCCTTCAGGCTGCCGGTTGTGGGCGCCGCTCTGGCGTTCCTGTTTTACTCAGGCGACGTGTAAATAAAAGAGTGTGTGGAGAGTACTCGTTGAGTGCGGACGTTTCTCTGCTTCAGCGCTTCGCGCCAAACCGCGTTTTCGGGCTGGCTGGCGTCCCCGCCAGTCGCGTTGGTCACCGCCGGTCTTCGCCTGCTGCTGCGCCGGGACTACCAGCACGCAACACAGCACTCATGTTTCCCGACGTATTGCCAGATGGCGTCCATATCTCACACAGCGCCTCTTCTATCGTCTTTACACGACAGTTGCAGCGAAGCACGCAGATACGCGGCCAATTTTTCTCGGGGAAATTGCCACGTGTGCGATGTGCAGCAGCTGCTCGCGTGCGTACGTGGGCAACACTATCCAACGTCAACACTAGCCAACATTAAGCCAACGGTAGACGCTGCAGACAATTGGAACGAATAAACAGCGCTAAAACACGAGGACGAGCAGAGGGACGACAGACAACTGGTCTGTCGTCTCCTTGCTCGTCCTCGTTTTAGGGGCGAAGCTCCTTATAGCGGCACCCGTTCGTCCCTCGTAGCGTAGTATGTAACCAGTCTTACGCTTTGACCTGCAAGGTGGTGCCGGTGGGAGATTTTTCCTGTGCGTTGTTGAACAATAAAAAATTCGCAGCGTTAGCTAAAAGCCGACTTCTTCTGTCTCTCATTCCCATTGGCAGCCATTCTTTACCTCCAAGGTAGTGCCTGGTGAGATTTCTCCTGTGCGTGATTAAACAATAAAAATTTTGTTCAAAACGCCGTTGATTGATGAAATAAACCAACAAAAGACGCCAGATGTTTTTTAAAATCAAAACGAAAGAACGCCAGATGTTTCTAAAGCAAAACGAAAAGACGCCAGCTGCTTAACGAAAGACGCCAGATGTTTTCTAAGCAATGGTTTTCTAAACAATGAAAATTCACAGCGTACATGTAAAATTAAAGTGCGCTGCAAGTCGTCATAACTCATCGAACCTTTAGTATAAACGCGCCCGATCTCACGTCGGTGATGATGTACTGGGCAGAATTCACGGAAGATTCACGGTTTACCGATGAACCTCCGCAGCTTCGCCCACTCATCATCATTCACTCCGTGGATATGCTGTGATTTTTTTTTCGCGCTGTTTACTTGTTCAAGGTGGAAGCACACCAACTCGCCCAATTAGCCGTTCTGATGCAGCCGACAACACTAATTAACATTAATCTAAACCCCTCCCGAAGTTCTCCACAGAGAGGGGAAGGTGGCACGCCTTTCTCTCTCCCATGCCGCGTACCTCAGAAAACCTAATTAACGGCTGCATCGTTTTGTTTTATAGTGCCTGAAGTGAATGTTGCACACACAAAATTTCAATTTCTGATCGCAACAATGACAGGTTTACTTTATGTACTCGACTATCAATGCAAGTTCACGTTGAAACCCCTTCTCGCCCTCCGCCCCTTCGATGCCGGCGTTCAACGTGGACCTATACGTCAACCATTGGCGCAACCTGGGAGGGTGGTGGTGTTCAACCACCCCAACGTGTTTAGTTCGTGCATGTATATGTATGCATGCATGCATAAAAACGCGCGTAAGAACATACATAAAGGATGGTTTAACCCCATCCGCAAAAATATTTCTGGATACGGCCCCGACGTCGACACATGCCTATACATCAACACAAACCTATGCATACTTACAGAGATGTAAAAGTACATAGAGGCACATGAAATATTAACTCTCTTGGTGCGGTGCCATCCTATGGCGCCACATGACAGCATCGTGTAATCACGGCAGCCAGATTAAATTTATCGACAGCGAATTAACTGAATGTTCGCCTCACTTTTTTTTTTCTCAGTACCCATTTTAAACAAGTTCCCTTCCGTTCTCAACAAGCGCTTGTGTCCGTCAGTTACTTCGTCTCTTTTTTGTCCTCATTTGTTTGCACACTATAAGGCATACAAGCCAGTTTACGATGAACCAACAGAACACATATTGGTACCCTTATCCCCCTCCTCCGCCTGAACACTGAGCTCACTCCTCGTTAGAATATCCGGTGTCGCTCACCCAAGGCACCGTGGCTTCAAGCACAGCCTCCCAGACCACGAGGGTCACGGGACAAGTGGCTCTCTGCAGAACGACGCGGGCTGCTTCCGGGTCAGTATAAAAGTTGAACTCGCCGCCAGGCTTGACGTTGCCCTTTCCTGTAAAATACGCGCAGAAAAACGCCTAAAACGCTTTCCGCGTCAAGCAGCACGGTGCAGTGAAAATTCATTCGATGGATAAGTCCGGAGTGATTGATGTTCAGTAGGAAAGTAAACGAGGGCTTACGGACATAAGGCTATACGCTGACCAAGAGCATACCTTTGTTTTCATTTTTTGTACGTCTGCGCGGATGACGACCGGGTCGGGATTAACAGGCAAGATGAATAATTGAAACTTAACGATTGTTTTAAATTGACGATTACGAGAGAAACAGTCTGATCACATACATAACCACTAGCTGTTACACATGTGGACATTTCACATGTCCACATGTAAAATTACCATCACCAGATCCACATAATGCTTGCTTAAAAAGTGTACCCGTTCAAGCTAACATTCTAGTTTGCTTGTTTGTTTTTTTCTGTTTAATAAATGTCACGACTGGAGTCACACGAGCACCGAAATTTGAATGAAAGGCCTGGTGTTTAAGTATCGCTATTTGGCCGGTGTCAGTGGTTGGCCCGTGTTACTGGGGGATCAGTAGCTTAGGCGTGCCGCTTTGCGGTTCTCGCTATTTGCCCGGCGTCACTACTGCCAGAACCTGAGTCGACAGTAACGTGACGCTCTGCTAATGACGTCACTTCTGCTACGGTCACGTGATGCATGCGACAGCGACAGGAAGTTCCCCTATTGCTCTCTTGGAGACTCATTCACACCTGCGCGACAGGCATCGATCGCGCGACCATGTGCGAGCGACCAAAAAGCGACTCAAGGTGAGCGATGTTCACACCTGCGTGCGACCTATATACCCGTTGCAGAATTTCACCTCTGCTCGGATTGCCATTGCCCCGTAACATGGGCCGACGTCCTGTTCCTGCGCATCTGGTTGGTTCGGAGGTTTGCGACTGCCCTCGCGCGATAGAAAAATTGAGCAGCGAGCGACTGCGCAAAAGTAGTCGCTTTACGGCCAAAGCGGCCAATGGTGACCATTTGCGACTAACTTGGTCGCGCGACCGGTGCTGGTCGCAGGTGTGAACGAGCCTTTAGGACATGGAAACGCGTCGACTGGAGGCATACCGTAAATGGTGCCTCCCATTATGAAGATCTGCGCAACGTCGTCTGTCAGTCCTGGATCCATGAGCATAGCGATGGCCAAGTTCGTCAGGGGTCCCACCATGAGGAGTGTGAGCTCCTTGGGCCGCTGCCTGATCATGTCTCTCATGACCACGTGCGCCACCTTGTTGGACACCGACTTCAGCACGGCCATCGGGTACTTGTCGCTGACTCCGCCGAAGTTGTCCGGCCCGAAGTAGAACTTCTCAGTTTCCAACTGTTCGACGAGGGGCCGGTCCGCGCCTTTGTACACTGGCATCTTCGCGATAAAAAATTGTCTTTCGTTAAAAGTACTGAAACCATTAAAATAAGGCGACACGCAAAAACTCACAGGGTCCCTTATATATTCCCCTAAGACGACTTGAACGCGAAAATCATATGTGCACGATCTTGTATGCATTTGCCTAAGACGACTGGAAGGCGAAAGCCGTCGTCTTCTTTTCATCTGAGTCTATTGTACTGATCCTTCCCTCACCCCAACCCCGTGAAAGTTTGCTGCACCTAACGTGATTTGGCACTGCCTCCAGGATCTGAGGCATTGCAAGCTTTCTGCATGTTTTGCACGGCCTCCGTGATGTGCCCGCCAAACGACGATGTCATGCGATGACGTCATCATGTGACACCCTATTGTTACGTCACGATCACGTCAAAAATTCTGGCTGTCCGTGAATTGTCACACCTTTGAATGGTGACGTCACAAATTCCGGCTGTCTGTGTTATACATTGAGTTCGTGCGACTTGGTACGCCGATTGCGCACACATTCACTCACGTGACTTTTGACCTACTTCTTAGTTTCTTCTTGCATCCTTCCTGTTGACGCCGATGGCGGTCTCGTGATGTATTGTCAAGCCTCGCAACATCTCGAAAACTTCTCGATTCATGAGGCATATAACGCTTCCGCCTTAATAAAACCCTCAAGACTCACAAGAGGCCATACGTGATTCAGGCGTACTGCCACTGTGAGATGCGAGTGAGTGTTAGCCTGTGCCATACCACTTCGTGTTTCGTCCCGTGTAGCGTACATAATAGCACGAACAATACGATATTTAAGACAAACGGGCCAAGCTGAACCAATCCCGCACTTCAGGAGGCTATCCTGAGATGGGCTGAAGTGGTAGGGGAGGCCTACCGCGAGTAGGATCTCTCGCCTTCTCGCAGCCCATTTCCCTTAAGATGGGATAAATAAAGTTATTTATCTCTCTTTAGTCAATACAATTGAGTGAGAAGAAAAGAAGAAAATAAGACGAAGATGGCTTTTGCCTTTGGGTCGTGAATGCATTTAAAGGACCCTGTGACATTTAAAACCTTGCTTTTAGCTTTGAATGGCGCTCACATTCTTTGCAGCGTGTAAAGCGAAGTTGCTGCCTGTCGCAGTATTCCTTCGCTTTCGTGACCGAACTTATAACGAAATTTGTCGCGACACTCACGTCAGTTCTGCCAAGGAGCTCGAGTACGCGCAGGGTGTTGTTGTACGCCACGTCTCGGTAGGCGTTTCCCGCCACCACGGTGATCGCCTCGACCGTAGCACGCTCCGAGGTCAGCGCGAAGGTGAGCGCCATGGCGTCGTCCACGCCCGTGTCCACGTCCATGATGATTTTCAGCGGACCGCCTTTCAAGGGGATCGGCCTCGGCTTTGTCGGCGCTGCTACGCCACGCGCGAGCCAACTATAAGTTAAGCGCGCAAGTGTAAAACGCTAGTTGGTTGATTTTATGGTCAGTTCAACATTGTAACGGGCTTACAACAGTGCACACAGGACGAGAACGAAAAATTCAGCAGCTTGCCCTATCCAGAAAATGGGGGCAACTTGGCGTTTAAGCGCCTTACGTACCACTTTATTTATTTATTTATTTATTTATTTATTTATTTATTTATTTATTTATTTATTTATTTATTTGTTTGTTTATTTTTCTTTTTTTTAGTTCGCATTGCGCAAGGCTACCTCCTACTGTTTCCTTCTTCTATGCCGGGTGTTAGACCTTCATCGACGTGCTTCAGCAGCGCGACACTTCAGTTGCTACAGGCAACAACGACGGTCATGCGTTCGTATCCAGGCAACAATGAAATGTGGCAATGGGAAATGACAATAAAAGATCAGATCGCCGTATCCGAAAACGGCCGATCGCCGACGAACCCACGATGAAGAGAGCGATGCGCGTGTGACCGGTGACCTTCGAGGGCCGGATTTCTGCACGCTCGCCGGCGCCGGGTTTTTCGCGTACGACGCCGCCACCGAAATCTGTGCCAGAACAACCTTCGCTTGATAAATAAGAAAACGCACATCACGATGGGCCTAAGAGCTTCACAGGTTGATTGCTTTTGTTTGGTTCGAGATGTCAGCGCTTCGGTGTGTGCGTTCGATCTCTCTCTCTTGTAGTCGTCCTACGCACTGTTTTAACACCGTTAGAATGATTTAGACCGTTTTGGGTAACCTAATTTTATTCATAAAAGGCAAAACCGTATATACTTACCCGCTGTGGTGAAATCAAACGGCGTCTCGGTTTCTTCTGTAAGGGAGAGGTATATTCAGCATCTACATTGGCGTCGCACGGAGAACACAAAGCGTGACGTGCAAGCAGTGCGTCAATATCGTTTTATAACTATTTTTTTTCTTTTGTTTTGCGCGTCGTATAAGCTTAGCGAGTTGTTAGCGGTAGCCTAAGATACTGCACTTGCTTTTACCTAAACTGGATCCTAATGTCGGAATTTCATGGATTTTTCACTCTGTAGATCGCTGTAGATCATAGACACTAAGCTTCCGACCCAGAGTGGACTAGATATTTAAGTTTGGAATGCCAAGGATCGACCACCCGACTGACTGAATTAATGATTGGATTCTTTTAGCGACTGATTTACCTATAGGCAGGCGAAATAGAATGCGAGAAATGCAGTGACAACAAACACAACGATGTATCATGCCACTCCACTCCCGCCCCCTGAGACATAAACATAATTTTTTTTTTCTAATTTATTGCTTGGTTCGCTTCGGTTGACGAAAAAGAAAGCACTGCGTTCGAGCAGCGAATACGGTAAGTCTTCGCTGCTTGGATTGTTCTGAACTGTATAACTGGACGCCCTGTATCGTCTGCTACAGTGTACTATACTATACTTAGGGTTAACAGCGCAAAAAAACACATGGCGGACAGGAAAAAGACGAGACAAGTTCTTGTCTCGTCTTTTTCCTGTCCGCCGTGTGTTATTTTTGCGCTGTTAACCTTAAGTATGCACAACCAACTAGCCCAGTCAGCCACTTTATACTATACTATACTATACTATACTATACTATACTATACTATACTATACTATACTATACTATACTATACTATACTATACTATACTATACTATACTATACTATACTATACTATACTATACTATACTATAGTGCGCCGCAATGTTGGAGAATATGATACCAAGTACGAGTAGAGGTTCTCCATCTCCTGCAAAATCTCTCGACACTTGGAAGCCTTAAGGAGTTCGAAGTTGGTTTACGGCAGTGTTCTGTCGTTTAGGCACTTTTAAGTTAAGCCATCTTCGCAAGAAAGCAAACAGTCTTAAGTGCACTCGGCTGTGTGTTCGCGTGAAGATAAAATGTTGCACTACCCCCTGTGGCCGGTGGCGGTGATCCTTCGGTTGATTTCTTCTTCGTTGTCCTTGTGACGACGTGGTGATCGCGGTCTACAAAAAACCGGAGAATGTTAACGCCAAACTCATTGATTCGAAGCAATTATTCGCTTTGGTTACTGCATAACATAACACCGCCTGCTTCTCGCCGTTATGAGGCCCCACCACGGTGGTCTAGTGGTTATGGCGCTCGACTGCTGACCCGAAGGTCGCGGGCTCGAATCCCGGCCGCGGCGGCTGCATTTTCGATGGAGGCAAAAATGTTTGAGGCCCGTGTACTTAGATTTAGGTGCACGTTAAAGAACCCCAGGTGGTCGAAATTTCCGGAGCCGTCCACTATGGCGTCTCTCATAATCATATCGTGGTTTTGGGACGTTAAACGCCAGATATTATTATTAATCGCCGTTATGAGTTAACGTCACGAGGACAGCTTTTGTAACGTCCCGTCCCTAGCTTAACGTGGCTTGGGTGTATTATTATTATTATTATTATTATTATTATTATTATCGTGATTGTCAAAAGCACAATGCCACTTTTTTTAAGTGGCATTGTGCTGTGGGGCTGTTGTATGCTCGGACATGATAAAATGTGTGGCTTCCATATCAGCAGCTCTCTGGCAAATCCAGGAATGTTGTTCTAAAGACTTGCGAGCCCCACTATACATTCTGTCGAACTCTCCATCTCGCTATCAATGATTGGCTCCCAGAACGTCCGCACGTCGTCTTTGACAAGAAATTTATAGAAGTCATAGATGTGTAAAGTTATGTTGTGGAAGTAAAGAGCAATGGACCGTTCAGTTGTACGTCACCACCAAAACTAGTATAAAAACAAATAACGTGCAAAAAAATGGAGAACAATATATTGGTAACATCAGATTTGGAAATCGATCCATTTGTTTTCCCGTACAGGCGTCATGTAATGATTAAACAACAAAACTGATGTCCCATCTCTTATGAAGCATTACTGCTAGGAATGAACCATTCTTATCCGTATTTAACTGTACGGGACATGTGCATTTATGCAGCTAGCATTCCATAAACCAAGGCACTTTCAATACAAAACCGTACAGCCCACATCACAGCATTCGCGTGGTACACGACTCGCGTCGATGGTAGTGCAGCAGATTTCTCTGCTGGTTTAAATAAATTATGAAGCATCACCCAAATATTGCCAGAAAAAAAAAGCATTACGTGGATTATAGAAGTACAGCTACTTAAAATTCCCAAATAAGAGCTCAGATCGGCGAATGGAAGTCTTGATGAATACGCTATCTGGAGTGACTGTAACTACAGAGCGAGGCGCGAGATGACGACTTACAGATTATCTTTTCGTCTGACTCTTCTTTGCCAAAAGGGGGCCCTGTAATGGAAGAGAAATTACACCCTCTACATCCTTATGTTCACTGATTTGACCGAATACATTGTGCTGTGCTCGTTGCTTGTAAATATAGTTTGACGAGTTCCAAAATAAATTCGCGTATCACGCATTTAGACTTTGTGTGTAGACTTTTTTTGGTCTTAGGTAAGAACTAGACAGAGCGTTCAGCCATTAAGCAATATCGCAACTAATCATGTTTCGATTTCATCTCGCCAAAATTCTTTGCACTTGAGACACACATGTAAAAAGATACAAACTGTAGTGCCATACCACCCCGAAGCTTTCACGACCAAAAGCGTGAGAGTGGTATTTGACCTGATCAAGGTTCATTCTGAGGTTCCTGAAGGTAGTGGTTCAGTTATGTTTTAAAAAATTACCTCTTTTTGTTCATCATAGAAACAAAATGTGGACAGCCCCTTCCCGTCGCTTTAAATTTTAAGAAAAAAAGTAGTATTAACTCGTTTAAGTGGCGGCCTAATGGAAGCATTACGTCATTTAACTTGGGTTCTTAAGATATTTGGCCAAATGTAACTGAAAGTGAGTATCCTGCTAAATTCAGTTTTCTTTTTTTATGGCGCAAAAAAGCAGGTTCATCATTTTTAGAGATCATAGAGTGTTGAAAACAGCACTTTAGGTCGCCATACACTGTACTTTGAAGTATCTTGATCCATATTAACCTAGCAACTTTTCCGTCTAGGTGATACCGTGGTTACGGTGCTCGGCTGCTGACCGCAGATTCGATCCCGGCCGCGGCGGTCTCATATCGATAAAGGAGAAGTGCTAAAGGCCAGAATACTGTGCGATGTCAGTGTATGTTAAAGAACACCAGATGGTCGAAATTTCCGGATCCATTATCTATATAAGGCGTGCTTCATAATGAAATCGTGGTTTAATTAGGCGCGTAAAATCCCTGGTATTATTTTACTATTAGGCCAAGCGCCCTGATTATCACTGTATAGTCCAGCGCAAATTCGGTATTCGGAGCGTTTCGAATTGTCAACATTGAAGAGTTTTAAAGAGAAGATTTTTTTTTTATACTTGCCAGGAAAACTACCGATGTCGAGAGTTGGAGTCTGTGCTGTGGGAATTAAAAAAGAAACAGGAACAAGCAGCCGTTTTCGTAACTACTTCAACGGAGATAAGGTATGCATTTTTCAACCTGTTCTCGGTTTCGATCAGCGGCTAAGCAGTGACAATCAAGTTCTTAGCGCGCTATATGAATACACACGCTTTAGGCAACGTATACACAGAGGGCAAGAACACAGCGCCCGTCCTCGTTCTTGCCCTCAGCGTATGTGTTGCCTTAAGCGCTGTGTATTCAAATGGATCCTTACCAACGAGTTCGCCTCAGCACCTTCTTAAGTCCTTTTTAGAGAAAAAGGTTCTATATTTTAAATGACGCAAAACTCCAGTGCATTCAGGCGTGGCTTGCACGCAGAGGTAACAGATGAGCAGTTTCGGCCTGCAACAGCTGGTCACGCTGAAATACAATAAACACAATTACATGTGTCGGTATCGGCCTGCTATAACCCCCCCCCCCCCTCCAAAAAAATATAATAAAAATGAGTTTCTAAATTCAATCGATGTACGAGACCTACAGCCCCCTTTTCTACTTTTAGAAATAGCGTAAATTCTCATGCTCTCGCAAACAGATATCCGTATAGTTGTTTGTTACATTCCTGCTTGCGATATAGAAGGCCTGGGTTCGATTCCCACTCGAGCCAAAGCTTTATTTTTTTATTTGCATTTGTCTCGAATTTTCGCTCACGGACAAGGCTGATTTCTTGCTCACAACCAATTACGCCAACGCCGACAATGGAATTTCTGCGAAAGGAGCTTTTTAACGCTGTCGCATTAAAAACGGAAGTTTGCAAGCGTCCCCATTTGCAAACGGTGAAATGGTCTATACAGAATCAAGATGTTAAGTTGGGTGAGTTGGATGAAGTTTATTTCGTTGAAACGCGCGTTACTAGGCGAGGGACACCAATGCAAGTCATCATTCTTGTCCCTCGTCTAGTAACGCGCTGTCTTGACGAAATCGCCTCTATAGAAGAGCGCTAGTAACCCGCAGTTGTGCAAGTACAGACTCTGAAAATTTGGATGGAAAATAGCAACGCCGATTACTTACAGCCGTCTCCTTTATCAGCACCTGAAAATGAGAAAGCAGAAGCGGCAGCCTGGCATGATTCGGTGAAAGAGTGACACTGAATATAAAGCCATAGCATTTTTTAAAATCACAGCTGACCCTCTTTCACGGGGATCGTACATAACACGAAACCTGCACACCCACAGAAGTAGCTGCAGCTTTGTTGGGCGTTAAGAATTATAATTTTCACAGTGTTTATTGCTATTGGGCCAGCATGGGAGCCTTGGACGTGGATGAACCCATGCTGACACCCAGCGCCACATCTTATTTTAGTCCGACCCCGTAGCGTCCTTGGCCAGAGTTCTTCAACCGTACGAGTTGCGAAACTCCTGTCGCGTTGTCGTGACGGCGAAGACAACAGGACGCAGCGGGTAAAGATGACACGCTTTATTGGGCGAACGTGTGCCCAGTAAAGGAAAGACTCGAAGTACAAGCAACACTCTTTGTACAATGATAACGGTGAACACGGACGTCGGGCGTCGACTAACCGGCTCGTCTGTGAAATGCGTCGGTTTTATGGATGCCTCATTGAACATTCCAGCGTTATCGCTGGAGCGCGCGTTAACTCTGGAATAAACTGGGTTGCTCGTGTTTGCTTAAATCTTAACAGAAGTCTGAAACGATCGAGAAGTTTCCGAACATTGGGGCGAGAGACGAGCGGTGGCAACGGCTTTTTGTGGGCGAAGCCCAATCACGTTAAAATAAAAGAAATGAGCGTGCGTGGCCTCCCCAAAAGGTCAATTTATCACAATGCGATCACGCCACCGGCCGAAATCGCAAGATCTGCTGATCATGGCGCCATCTGTGTGCAAGAAAACAAGCTAACAGATGGAGTTTTTGTGTATTCCGGTCCCTAAGCCCGCACGGAATGATGCATTGATAAAGTGAGCAGTTTTTCACGCTTGCGGCTTATATTTTGCCAATGATACTGCGTCTATAGAGCTCAACAACCCTTCTTGAACCCACTTCTCGTAATTCTTGCTGCGGCGAATCGCGCAATAACAGCGAAGACCGCGGCGACCGTGGCGACGCGGTGTGTTTCCTGTCACCGCCTCCAGGTGGCTCGTCGGTTTGCTGTCCTCCGGAAGTTCGTCTGTGGACTAGTCCAGGTTTCGGAACAGAGTTTCGCAACTAATGCAATTGAAGATCTTTGGCAGCACACTGCGACGCGCTGAGACTCACTAACTCTAGCGGCACAGCTCGTAGTGTGCATCGAACGAATGAATGTGGTGTGCTTTCCGCTGGCGCACGTCTCGCGCCGAGGAGCTAGCGGAGCTCTTCGGTGTAGTACTTCGCTTCGTCCCTCCTAGATGGCGGCGCAATCCCTGCCAAAGTTGAAGTCATATATGACGATTTCGCGCCCACAAATCCGTTCGCGTATGTGGCGCACTGATTAGCGCGTCAGGCTTGTCTGTGCTGGAAGCTAGGTCGAGGATTTGGACGTTCGATTCCTCTGTCGGGTAACCCAGTGAAACTTTTTGTCTGAATTTATTTCAGCTAACCGTGCCCTTTTTTGACGTCAGTTCCGTGACGGAAATGACGTGCGTTAATTATTGGTGGACCCGGCGTAAAAACACTTTCGTGTTCATTTAAGAGCTGCCCAAATTATGAATAAGCGCGAAGTTCTGAGCTATTTTCTGGGAACTTCACAGTTTAATGCGTGTCTCTCACACTGCAGTTTGTTATGTCTTGCGAAGAGTCCTGTCCCCGATTGTATAACTTAATGCGTTACCAAGTGTGAAGCAGGTGTTCGCCTTGTGTTACAGAGAGTGTAACATGCTGATGATTTTTTGCCGCTCTTTTAGGCATACTGCAAGCGCATCCCGGACCGTACCGCTGAAGAACCCGCCGCAGGCAAGCCACAAGATGAGCAGCACGAACAGAATAAGCACGAGGGCGATGAGAAGACAGTCCCTCCTCAGTTCCTGGAACGACCATTCTTTTTCTTGTAACCACCTGAAAAGGAATCGAGCCAGAGGAACTCGTCATAATTGCAGGAGAAATGCCACATGAACCAAAGCGATCCGAAGTACTTTAATCCTCATTCTAAGCATGTATATCTAGCGGATTAATCGAACAAAAAAACTGAAGCCGAAAGTCGTGACGGGTAATTCTGAGGTAATTCGTAAGCATTATACGGATACATCTATGAGGCTTAAACAAAATGTGCGGTATGTTTGCGACATTACAAAGCAGGAGACGTGTCGTGACTCATACGATGATGAGGATGATGATCCGTATCTTGATGGCGCTCACCCACGAACGGGTATGAGCCAAGAACCAGACGCCGTATACTTTCCTCTGCAACAGCGCCAATCCATTTCTGCTTCTCCACCCATCACTTCCTTCGCATACGTCACAGATTACGTATAATACAACTATACCTCCTTAACCTAACTGCACTGCCTTGTTTTTTTTTGTTGCGCTATCGCGCTGTTACACGTACAGGCATACATGCTCATGAATTAAAAAAGCCATGCTTACGCATAAAAAGGAACGATTATAAGCTAAAAACATTCTCAAGAAAAACACGGTGTGCGCGCAGATACTTCCCGTCCGGTGGGTGTATGCAAGTTCGATAATCGCAAAAGCCACTGCTAAGCGCTTAATTTATTAAAAATGGAGCAGTGGGTTTCCAGCCATCATCTTGGGAGTCGAACTCGACACCTCTCGCATACGAGGTGGTTGCTTGCAACCATTTCAAGCACACGGCTGTGGGGTGAGTGGCGTAAGAGCCCTTCCCGGTAGTATAATGCAGTACAAAACATCGCACGAGAATAGCACAGTAAAACACATACGCAGCACTGTGGCTGTGTGCGAGTGCATCAGTCGCGCCTCCATCTTGTGAGCGCTGAGCATAGCTTTCCAGTGTAAGACGCGATAAGTACATTATTTAAATTTTCATGCGCAATGACAGCATATCTTCACACAGTTTACAGGATTTATGAGCATAGCACCAGGCCAATCAACCGATCTACTTCTGACATTCGACGACACACTCCGAGCATTATTTAAATAATACGCACCACACGCTCACCCTACCCTGCCAATTTAAATAATGAAGAGCTCACTTTCATTTTTTTCTTTTTAATATAATTACCCCTCGTGAAGTAAGTGACAGTCGAGTTCTCGTATAATAATTTACCAGTCTAAACCAATTGCGCGTTTCACATCTGTGTCCCTCTAAACTTGTCACACCATGCATTGTCGGCTACAACCTAAGCAAAAATGTCAGCTCTGCTCACAGCCATTGCTATCCTTCCCACAGAGAATTTGCAGAAATGCTCCATCTAACAGTGCTTACTCATTTTCGTGATGTCAAGCGCTTCTCTAATGATACAGATAATTGACTTTGCTATACAGACATGTGCTTGCGCAACGCCTGCGTGGACACATGCAAAGTTGAAAATTTTCGAGGTTCAACCCCCCCCCTGGCTACGCCCCTGGTTGTAGCCGACTGTAGTTCGCCACAAGCTCAACAGCAGCGTTCCTCATTTGCCGTACCGACGTACGCGGGCCCTGAATTCCTTCCTCTTCTTCTTCGCGTAGCTGATTTCCGAGGTGCTCGGCTCCCGTGACACTTCGTAATTGTTCGACTCGGTCCGCCCCGGCACCAGCTGCGACGAAGACACAGCCCTGGGCAGTTGCCTCTCGTTCGGCACGCCTCCTTCGAAGGCCTGCTCGACGTCGCGGGATTCACCTCGTACAGCCTTTGCGTGGAGGACGAGCTCGCCTCTTCGGCGTTGACGCCGTAGCGCGGGTACGGGACATCATCTCTAGCTGGAGCTTTCTGAACTCAGGGTCGTTCCTAGCTGCAAGAAAGGGCCGTATTTCGGTTTCTCAGAGGCCGTAGTAGCATATTCCATTGGGCTTGCTGGTACAGTCTGAATCACACTTGTCTGGAGCAGTCAGTCGGCCGCTTCAGGCGCCGTTTTTTTTTTTTTTTTGTGAGAACGTATTCAGAGACCAGCGCAGTATTATGCACAACATAGGCATATCGCGTGCTAGGTCTTGTACTATAATTCAAGCATGAACGGAAGCTTTCAGTTAACGCGAGGTAGCAGCTGCGCGGAGCGTCCAGAGCACGAGCTCGACCGCCCAGACAAGTGATTCAGACTGTATGCATGCCGAATGCTAAATACTGTAAGCCATAGCGTAGTTCGCGTTTGATAAGACAAGCCTGATAAGACAAGACTATTTTGCCGCGGAATTCGTGAAGACGTACAGCAATATTCGGATACGCTTTGTGTGTTGTTGTTTATTATTATTTTATTATTATTATTATTATTATTATTATTATTATTATTATTATTATTATATTATTATTATTATTTTTTATTATTATTATAATTATGTTATTGCGATACTATTGTTTGGGGGGGGAAACGACGATAAAGGTGTTTACTTTTACAACCGCCTTCTTTGTTTCGGTGTTGATTCATTCATTGCACTTGTTGAAGTTACAGTCGGTGCACATAGAATCGCTGGCTGTGGCTGCCCCTACTAAAACGATCTCTTGAGATAAAAAAAAAGCGAATTTTGTGTTCATTGGGGTTTGGTCGTGAGAATTCGTTGTGGTCTGAAATATATGGAAAATTATGAAAAACATAAGGATTCCCTAAGGAAACATGCGGAATTATTGGAACAGCATACGGAATGTCTCTGTAAGGAACGCCTGCGCACTTATAACTACGGCGTCAAGCACCTAAAGTTAGGTTCCAGTCCTAGCATTCAAATTTAACCGACAAGCGGCTGCGACGATGACTAATAGCGCATGCTTCCGAACCATACGACATCAAGTAACCCGCATGGGGGCGTCTGAAACCTTAAGTGCTATAGAATTACTGCACAATATAGCTTGTGGCAGCTAGCGCGCATAAAAAATAAGGACTTCATAGAAGCATAAGAGAGATAAAATCTGGAGACAACCCTCGTGACTTAGGTGTCTGGTAGCGGCACTCGCACGTCGGCGCGTTGCCAGGCGGGGGATCTCGGAGGCCACGTTAGAAAGCAACGCA
>NC_051179.1:23884927-23982182 GCF_013339695.2 Rhipicephalus sanguineus
AACAGCTGGTCAGACTGAAATACAATAAACACAATTTACATGTGTCGGTATCGGCCGCGCCCCTCCCCTGTATAAACCCCCCCCCCCCCCCTCCCAAAAAATATAATAAAAATGAGTTTCTAAATTCAATCGATGTACGAGACCTACAGCCCCTTTTCTACTTTTAGAAATAGCGTAAATTCTCATGCTCTCGCAAACAGATATCCGTATAGTTGTTTGTTACATTCCTGCTTGCGATATAGAAGGCCTGGGTTCGATTCCCACTCGAGCCAAAGCTTTATTTTTTTATTTGCATTTGTCTCGAATTTTCGCTCACGGACAAGGCTGATTTCTTGCTCACAACCAATTACGCCAACGCCGACAATGGAATTTCTGCGAAAGGAGCTTTTTAACGCTGTCGCATTAAAACGGAAGTTTGCAAGCGTCCCCATTTGCAAACGGTGAAATGGTCTATACAGAATCAAGATGTTAAGTTGGGTGAGTTGGATGAAGTTTATTTCGTTGAAACAGCGCGTACTAGGCGAGGGACACCAATGCAAGTCATCATTCTGTCCCTCGCCTCTATAGAAGAGCGCTAGTAACCCGCAGTTGTGCAAGTACAGACTCTGAAATTGGATGGAAAATAGCAACGCCGATTACTTACAGCCGTCTCCTTTATCAGCACCTGAAAATGAGAAAGCAGAAGCGGCAGCCTGGCATGATCGGTGAAAGGTGACACTGAATATAAAGCCATAGCATTTTTTAAAATCACAGCTGACCCTCTTTCACGGGGATCGTTCATAACACGAAACCTGCACTCCACAGAAGTAGCTGCAGCTTTGTTGGGCGTTAAGAATTATAATTTTCACAGTGTTTATTGCTATTGGGCCAGCATGGGAGCCTTGGACGTGGATGAACCCATGCTGACACCCAGCGCCACATCTTATTTTAGTCCGACCCCGTAGCGTCCTTGGCCAGAGTTCTTCAACCGTACGAGTTGCGAAACTCCTGTCGCGTTGTCGTGACGGTGAAGACAACAGGACGCAGCGGGTAAAGATGACACGCTTTATTGGGCGAACGTGTGCCCAGTAAAGGAAAGACTCGAAGTACAAGCAACACTCTTTGTACAATGATAACGGTGAACACGGACGTCGGGCGTCGACTAACCGGCTCGTCCGTGAAATGCGTCGGTTTTATGGATGCCTCATTGAACATTCCAGCGTTATCGCTGGAGCGCGCGTTAACTCTGGAATAAACTGGGTTGCTCGTGTTTTGCTCTTAAATCTTAACAGAAGTCTGAAACGATCGAGAAGTTTCCGAACATTGGGGCGAGAGACGAGCGATGGCAACGGCTTTTTGTGGGCGAAGCCCGATCACGTTAAAATTAAAGAAATGAGCGTGCGTGGCCTCCCCAAAAGGTCAATTTATCACAATGCGATCACGACACCGGCCGAAATCGCAAGATCTGCTGATCATGGCGCCATCTGTGTGCAAGAAAACAAGCTAACAGATGGAGTTTTTGTGTATTCCGGTCCCTAAGCCCGCACGGAATGATGCATTGATAAAGTGAGCAGTGTTTTCACGTTTGCGGCTTATATTTTGCCAATGATACTGCGTCTATAGAGCTCAACAACCCTTCTTGAACCCACTTCTCGTAATTTTTGCTGCGGCGAATCGCGCAATAACAGCGAAGACCGCGGCGACCGTGGCGACGCGGTGTGTTTCCTGTCACCGCCTCCAGGTGGCTCGTCGGTTTGCTGTCCTCCGGAAGTTCGTCTGTGGACTAGTCCAGGTTTCGGAACAGATTTCGCAACTAATGCAATTGAAGATCTTTGGCAGCACACTGCGACGCGCTGAGACTCACTAACTCTAGCGGCACAGCTCGTAGTGTGTGCATCGAACGAGTGAATGTGGTGTGCTTTCCGCTGGCGCACGTCTCGCGCCGAGGAGCTAGCGGAGCTCTTCGGTGTAGTACTTCGCTTCGTCCCTCCTAGATGGCGGCGCAATCCCTGCCAAAGTTGAAGTCATATATGACGATTTCGCGCCCACAAATCCGTTCGCGTATGTGGCGCACTGATTAGCGCGTCAGGCTTGTCCTGTGCTGGAAGCTAGGTCGAGGATTTGGACGTTCGATTCCTCTGTCGGGTAACCCAGTGAAACTTTTTGTCTGAATTTATTTCAGCTACCTGCGTGCCCTTTTATTGACGTCAGTTCCGTGACGGAAATGACGTGCGTTAATTATTGGTGGACCCCGGCGTAAAAACACTTTCGTGTTCATTTAAGAGCTGCCCAAATTATGAATAAGCGCGAAGTTCTGAGCTATTTTTCTGGGAACTTCACAGTGATTTAATGCGTGTCTCTCACATTGCAGTTTGTTATGTCTTGCGAAGAGTCCTGTCCCCGATTGTATAACTTAATGCGTTACCAAGTGTGAAGCAGGTGTTCGCCTTGTGTTACAGAGAGTGTAACATGCTGATGATTTTTTGCCGCTCTTTTAAGCATACTGCAAGCGCATCCCGGACCGTACCGCTGAAGAACCCGCCGCAGGCAAGCCACAAGATGAGCAGCACGAACAGAATAAGCACGAGGGCGATGAGAAGACAGTCCCTCCTCAGTTCCCTGGAACGACCATCTTCTTTTTCTTGTAACCACCTGAAAAGGAATCGAGCAGAGGAACTCGTCATAATTGCAGGAGAAATGCCACATGAACCAAAGCGATCCGAAGTACTTTAATCCTCATTCTAAGCATGTATATCTAGAGAATTAATCGAACAAAAAAACTGAAGCCAAAGTCGTGACCGGGTAATTCTGAGGTAATTCGTAAGCATTATACGGATACATCTATGAGGCTTACACAAAATGTGCGGTATGTTAGCGACATTACAAAGCAGGAGACGTGTCGTGACTCATACGATGATGAGGATGATGATCCGTATCTTGATGGCGCTCACCCACGAACGGGTATGAGCCAAGAACCAGACGCCGTATACTTTCCTCTGCAACACGCGCCCATCCATTTCTGCTTCTCCACCCATCACTTCCTTCGCACACGTCACAGATTTACGTATAATAACAACTATACCTCCTTAAACTAACCGCACTGCCTTGTTTTCTTTGTCTGTTGCGCTATCGCGCTGTTACACGCACAGGCATACATGGTCATGAATTAAAAGAGCCATGCTTACGCATAAAAAAAGGAACGATTATCAGCTAAAAACATTCTCAAGAAAAACACGGTGTGCGCGCAGATACTTCCCGTCCGGTGGGTGTATGCAAATTCGATAATCGCAAAAGCCACTGCTAAGCCGCTTAATCTATTTAAAAAGCGAGCAGTGGGTTTCCGGCACCATCTTGGAAGTCGAACTTGACACCTCTCGCATACGAGGTGGTTGCTTGCAACCATTTCAACGCACACGGCTGTGGGGCGAGGTGTGTAAGAGCCGTTCCCGATAGTATAATGCAGTACAAACATCGCACGAGAATAGCACAGTAAAACACATACGCAGCACCGTGTCTGCGTGTCAGTGCTTCAGTGGCGCCTCCCATCTTGTAAGCGCTGAGCACAGCTTTCCAGTGTAAGACGCCGATAAGTACATTATTCAGATTTTCATGCGCAATGAACGGCATATCTTCACACAGTTTACAGGATTCATGAGCATAGCACCAGGACAATCAACTGATCTACTTCTGACATTCGACGACACACTCCGAGCATTATTTAAATAATACGCACCACACGCTCACCCTACCCTGCCAATTTAAATAATGAAGAGCTCACTTTCATTTTTTTTCTTTTTAATATAATTACCCCTCGTGAAGTAAGTGACAGTCGAGTTCTCGTATAATAATTTACCAGTCTAAACCAATTGCGCGTTTCACATCTGTGTCCCTCTAAACTTGTCACACCATGCATTGTCGGCTACAACCTAAGCAAAAATGTCAGCTCTGCTCACAGCCATTGCTATCCTTCCCACAGAGAATTTGCATAAATGCTCCATCTAACAGTGCTTACTCATTTTCGTGATGTCAAGCGCTTCTCTAATGATACAGATAATTGACTTTTGCTATACAGACATGTGCTTGCGCAACGCGTGCGTGCTTTTGTATAGGGAACCCAAGCTCAAGTTTGCGGCGCGACGACAGCGCCGCGCCAGCCGCGCCGCGGCTCTGTCGGAAAGCTCTGGAGCTTGGCGCGGCCGACTCAGCCCCTTTCACGGTAGCGGTAGCACACGTGTGCACGCGTTCTTCTGTCGGTGCGGATAAATGGGGGGCCGTCAGCTCGGCACGTTGAACCGAGATGCTTGCTGTGCGAAGCTGCGCATTTCCGCGATGGCAGAAGCGATCCCACGGAAGTGGACGCGAGGTCGAAGTATTGCTCCGTCGTGCGCTGCCACAACAGTGCAGACAACACCAAGGCACGCGATTCACGTGTGAAACTGTATCGATTCCCGGGCGTGTCACACGTGAAATAAAGGCGGCAAGTGTGGATAGTTGACAGCGCTGTCCCGCCTTCTATTTTGGCTGTCTGAGTTCATCGCTTTCGTTCGTTTCGACTACCTGAATCGGTAAGTAACGCGGCGCATGCACGCAGCGACTACAGCAATGATTACTCGCTGTCTTCTCGCATTGTGAAGGTTCAGTTGCGGTTGTAGGTGAAACCACTTTGTGTTTTGATTCCCCGTGTTCGTGACACCTACCCGTTGTTGTTGAACGTTCACACTCACGTTATACCGTTAGCGTTGCGCGGTTGGTTGAATTCAACTGAACTCGGCACATTGTCAGAAGTTCGGCGCCTGCAATTCACGCGTAGGGAAGGCTGCTTTATCACGCCGGAGCGGACGTGTGTGCATTTTCAGCAAGCTTTGACATCGTTCTGCAGCTTTTCTTTGTTTTTGTCACTTTATTAGGATGATATATATTTAAGCCGCTAAATATAACTGGCACTTAATACATGCTTTGCAATTGCAACCTTGAAGTAACCACCTTCTGACTTTGTGCGATTTTCTAGCCGCGTTCGCGCAGCAGGTTTTACACGCCGGTCAAGTCGATATCATAAAAAGAGACTGCAAGCATGACGCGAGAGTCGAAAAAACGAGGCGAGCAGTTTATCTTGCTTCACAGTGGTTAAAGCTCAGCTAGCTGCCTCGCGTCTTAATCGGCGGGTGATTCTCCAGCGGCACGGAGGACTTGACTCTAACCTTCTCAGGAAACAGTGCCATGGCCGTATAATTTCTTTTTTTCGCACGCCGCAAACGTTTGTTCACGAAAGTACACGGCTGCTACTGTAAGCATGCCATATCAAAACAACAATCATATGATTTGTAGTCCACACCGCAGAACATCGATAGCGTGTACGGCTTCATTTCGGAGTGCATGTGGACAATTATTCATCTTTAACATGACAGAATGAGACTTACCTGGAGGTATAGTCCTACACGGTGTAATCGCGACTTGGGAAATACATTTCGCTTTGAGTCGGGCGTCGTTGTCGTCGATCGACTGCTCTTCACCGTTAACGTGATTGATGAGCCTTTCTCCTTTTATCAAGTTCGCTTTTCGGAAGTGCTTGTCCAGCTGTGAGATCTCTTTGAACCCGCGCTGCAGGCGGTATATTTTGAGGCGCCGCGAGAGCTCTGCACGTGCACAGAAGCGAGCGGCAACGCGGTGGAGAGAAGGGAAAACGCGCGCTGCTGACACCCCAGTTTCTATCTTTCTGCCAGAGATGGCGCTGCCTGTCAAGAGCAGCAGCGCCGCTTAGCGTTGCTTGGGAAGCCTATGACACATGCAAAGTTGAAAATTTTCGAGGTTCACCCCCCCCCCCCCTGGCTACGCCCCTGGTTGTAGCCGACTGTAGTTCGCCAAAAGCTCAACAGCAGCGTTCCTCATTTCTCGTACCGACGTACGCGGGCCCTGAATTCCTTCCTCTTCTTCTTGGCGTAGCTGATTTCCGAGGTGCTCGGCTCCCGTGACACTTCGTAATTGTTCGACTCGGTCCGCCCCGGCACCAGCTGCGACGAAGACACAGCCCTGGGCAGTTGCCTCTCGTTCGGCGCGCCTCCTCCGAAGGCCTGCTCGACGTCGCCGGCCGGATTCACCTCGTACAGCCTTTGCGTGGAGGACGAGCTCGCCTCTTCGGCGTTGAGGCCGTAGCGCGGGTACCGGGACATCATCTCTAGCTGGAGCTTCCTGAACTCAGGGTCGTTCCTAGCTGCGAGAAAGGGCCGTATTTCGGTTTCCTCAGAGGCCGTAGTAGCATATTCTATTGGGAAGCTTGCTGGTACAGTCTGAATCAGACTTGTCTGGAGCACTCAGTCGGCCGCTTCAGGCACCGTTTTTTTGTAAAAACGTATTCAGAGACCAGCGCCGTAATTATGCACAACATAGGCATATCGCGTGCTAGGTCCTTGTACTATAATTCAAGTATGAACGGAAGCTTTCAGTTAACGCGAGGTAGCAGCTGCGCGGAGCGTCCAGAGCCACGAGCTCGACCGCTCCAGACAAGTGTGATTCAGACTGTATACATGCCGAATGCCAAATACTGTATGCCATAGCGTATGTTCGCGTCTCATTAGACAAGCCTGATAAGACAAGGCTATTTTGCCGCGGAATTCGTGAAGACGTACAGCAATATTCGGATGCGCTTTGTTATTATTATTATTATTATTATTATTATTATTATTATTATTATTATTATTATTATTATTATTATTATTATGTTATTGCGATACTATTATTGTTTTGGGGGGGGGGGGGAAACTACGATAAAGGTGTTACTTTTACAACCGCCTTCTGCGTTTCGGTGTTTATTCATTCATTGTACTCGTGGAAGTTATAGTCGGTGCACATAGAATCGCTGGCTGTGGCCTGCCCCTACTACGTAAAACGATCTCTTGAGAATAAAAAAAAAGCGAATTTTTGTGTTTCATTGGGGTTGTGGTTGTGAGAATTCGTTGTGAGAATTCGTTGTGGTCATGATAATATATGGAAAATATACGAAAAACATAAGGATTCCCTAAGGAAACATGCGGAATTATTGGAACAGCATACGGAATGTATCAGTAAGGAACGCCTGCGCACTTATAACCACGGCGTCAAGCACCTAAAGTTAGGTTCCAGCCCTTGCATTCAAATTTAATAGACAAGCGGTTGCGACGATGACTAATAAGCGCATGCTTCCGAACCATACTGTGAATCAAGTAACCCGGCGTGGGGGCGTCTGAAACATAAGTGCTGTAGAATTACATAAAAAATGAGGACTTCGCAGTAACATAAGAATAAATAAAATCTGGAGACGACCCTCTTGACTTAGGTGTCTGGTAGCGGCACTCGCACGTCGGCGTTCGCGTGTTCTGGTGTTTTCCTTGAGTTTGCGTGTAGCGCGCTGCCGAAGCGGATCTCGGAGGCCACGTAGAAAGAAGCGCGTGGTTGAGATCCACTCCACCAGGTGACGCAACGATCCCAGCCGCTCTTTCAAGAACTTATGTTTTTTGCCTATTTTACGTTTCTGTATCGTCCTTGTTTTTGATACGCTCTGCCACAAGCTATCATGACTATAACTAACTAGCCCACCATTACGTCTTTCACTGTATAAGGGAGCATATAGTATATACGCATACTCTAATAAGTGTCACCCATGCTTTTTTGTGTGTGTTTGTCAATTGGAAAAAGAAACACGTCCTCGGAGACCACCAGCCTGCAACTCCGAATCTCGGATGTCATGCATGAACAAAGTGAGTGTTTCGGTATTGTGATTGCGGCGCATCGATAATATACGCTGGATAAAGCCTCAGTCGCTGCCGCTTCACAGTGAAACTCGTGAGGCATCAGATTGAAAAGGGTGCTCTTAAAAAATAAGATGCGCCGCTGCCGCGGCTCTTATCAGACGCCATATACATTGGGAAGAGTAGCGCTGGCAAGTTGTTATCAACTTTGGGTCTCTCTCGGCTCTGACGCGCAAAATGTCCGCGAGCCTTATCTGCTTTTACGAGGAGCTGGCGCAAGCGCTGTGTGCCATGTCAATAGCAAACGTCGAGCTGCGCTGCAGTATGTGTGCTACTGTACAACCTTGCACATTTTATTTAATAACATCGCGCTAGCGTCGACTACAGTACATGGTAGCACTTAATATAGGCGAGCAATAACGAGATTTCACCCGCCACGGTGGTTTAGCAGTTATGGTGCTTGACGGCCGGCCCGAAGGTCGCGAGATCGAATCCCAGCCGCGGCAGCCGCATTTCGATGGAGACGAAATGTTAGAGGCCCGGGTGCTTAGATTTGAGTACACGTTAAAGAGCCCCAGGCGGTGGAAATTACCGGAGCCCGCCACTACGGCGTCCCTCATAACCATATCGCGGTTTTGGGACGTAAGGCCCCAACAATTATTAAGTAACGAGATTTGCTATGCGATGCGCAAGCGCAGGAAGCACACTCGTGCGCGAGCGTCGTCTGCTAAGCTCCTTGCTTAGAGATGCGTACGCACTATCAGCCTTATCTGCGCGATCACGTGTTCAGAAGGCTGTTGTGACGCTGATCGTCGTACCACTGATACTGTTGCTTCTCGCCGATATTAGGACTTAATATCCTGAGTCGACTCTTGTGCGGTGTTAATTAAAAAATGCGAAGGTGTACAGACATGCCACAGTTCCAAAGAAATGTCCGAATCATGCCACCGTCAAGGAAAACGTGGGAAGTGATTTTGCTGACATCGTGCAGTGAACGCAGTAAATTGGTCGTGCACATCTGTGTCGGTGATTACTGTACTGTCAAGCGCAGAATGCCGAGCTGCGAGATGGCTTACACATCATGTCGAGGCAGTATCTGCAGAGCTGTCGTTTGACGTCGTCCTGAGCTGGGAGCCGAGAGAAAAATCGACGAGTCCGTTGCAGACCCTCAGACAAACATTGTCGTTTTCTTCTTCAAGCGCGGCGCGAACTTGCAGACGTAGATTTAGATCGTAAACAACACCAGCCCTGGGTCAAACACCAACCGTGGGGGATTGCCCATGGTTGGTGGATTGTCCATGGATATAAATATCTCAAATATAGAAAAAAAGAATAATTTTTCTTTTTGTTTAATAAGCAGGATTTTCACAGCTATAACAGTTATGGTCAAGGCATACATTTAAAAAATGACGAAAAAAACTGGGGGACGCTTAAGCTTCGCCTTTAAGAGTTAAACGCGATAGCGATATGCGGCCCCATCCTCATCGTGCTCTGTTTCGCTTGTCATTATGTTCGGTCGCCCGGTCTCACAGACACACACACACACACACACACACACACACACAAACACACACACACACACACACACACACACACACACACACACACACACACACACACACACACACACACACACACACTCGACATACCTATAGTAAAGGCAAATGTTTCCGCCCTCTTCAACCACACTTTTATGACAACAGTGTACCCACTACGTCTGTGTAAGAGAATGCGCGCACTAATGTGTATGCCCTTTGTAATGCGTGGTATGCTTTAAACCAGCAGCAATTACGCGCGTGATACTTTTTCGAAGTTGCGATGCACCCCCTACGTGTTCGTAAGGGAATACGCGCAGTTATGTGTGTGCCTTCGTTATGCAGTTCACATGGTGTGACGCCCGATGGCAATATACTCTCGTACCCCGTTTTACTGCGATATTACATCTCGTATAGTAACACCCGTACACAGGACGCGTATGTTTGTGAAGCATCAAAGTTAATTTAAGTGCAGTTCCAAGCAAGTGGCTCTGTGGTAGAACACCTGATTTCCACGCAGACGGCCTGGGTTCGATTCTCACTGAACACTAAGATTTTTTTATTATTTATTTTATACAAGAGGATGATTTTTCGCTCACAACCAACGACGCCGACACCGGAATTTCTGCGGAACGAGCTCTTTAACGCTGTCGTGTTAAAATCTAGATTGGCCCTTGTGTACAATTGCTCCGTGATTCTTTTCTCTCCATTTACTCCAGTGCTTACAGGCAGCATTCTGACACGCGGTTCACGGGGTTTAAGATTAGGGGTGCGGAGGGGGGATTTGGGCACCCTGTCTCCTGATAACTTGGATAAAGGGCGCTCGTTGTGTTACAGGACTCGAAGTCCCTTGTAACTTTTCAGAGAAAAACAGTCATACTAAATAATTTTAAATCACAAAAATTGATTGTAGGTGTACTTTTGACCAAAAAGGCAAGCCTATAGTCCTAGATATCTTCCATTTTTTTATTTCTGAAACATTCATGCCATTTCAATAAAATTGATCGCGGATGTATCTTTGAACAGATGGGTAAGCCTTTAGCATTTGGAAATCTTGTATTTTTCGAATCTGAAACTATCATGTCATTTCAGTGAAATTGATCGCGGATGTATCTGAACAGACGGGTAAGCCTAGCCTTTGGAATTCTTGTATTTTTCGATTTCTGAAACTTTCATGTCATTTCAATAAAATTGATTGTGGATGTATTTTTGACCGAAAAGGCAAGCCTATAGTCTTAGAAATCTTACATTTTTCGGTTTCTGAAACTTTCATGCCATTTCAATAAAATTGATTGTGGATGTATATTTGACCACAAAGCCAAGCCTATAGCCTTTGGCAATTAAATATTTTTTGATTTCTCAAACTTTCATGCCATTTCAATAAAATTGATTGAGGATGTATTTCTGAACGAAAAGGGAAGCCTATAGTCTTAGAAATCTTATATTTTTTCCGCTTTTGAAACTTTCATGCCATTTCAATAAAATTGATTGTGGATGTATATTTGACCAAAAAGTCAAGCCTATGCTCTTGAAAATCTTGTATTTTCGGTTTCTGAAACTTTCATGCCATTTCAATAAAATTGATTGTGGATGTATCTTTGACCAAAAAGACAAGCCTACAGCCTTTGGAAATTAAATATTTTTTTGATTTCTCAAACTTTCATGCCATTTCAATAAAATTGATTGTGAATGTATATTTGACCAAAAGCCAAGCCTTTGGAAATTAAATATTTTTTGATTTCTCAAACTTTCATACCATTTCAATAAAACTGATTGTAGATGTATCTTTGACCAAAAAGCCAAGTCTTTGGAAATTATGTAGTTTTCGATTTCTCAAACTTTCATGCCATTTCAATAAAATTGATTGATGTATTTTTGACCAAAAAGGCAAGCCTATAGTCTTGGAAATCTTGTATTTTTCGGTTTCTGAAACTTTCATGCCATTTCAATAAAATTGATTGGGGATGTATATATGACCAAAAAGTCTATAACCTTTGGAAATTAAATATTTTTTAATTTCTCAAACTTTCATGCCATTTCAATAAAATTGATTGTGGATGTATATTTGACCAAAAGCCAGCCTTTGGAAATTAAATATTTTTTTATTTCTCAAACTTTCTTTCATACCATTTCAATAAAACTGATTGTGGATGTATCTTTGACCAAAAAGCCAAGCCTTTGGAAATTATGCAGTTTTCGATTTCTAAAACTTTCATGCCATTTCAATAAAATTGATTTAGGATGTATTTTTGACCAAAAGGGCAAGCCTATAGTCTTGGAAATCTTAGAAATCTTGTATTTTTCGGTTCCTAAAACTTTCATGCCATTTCAATAAAATTGATTGTGGATGTATATTTGACCAAAAGCCAAGCCTATAGCCTTTGGAAATTAAATATTTTTTGATTTCTCAAACTCATGCCATTTCAATAAAAATGACTGTGGATATATCTTTGAGCAAAAAGCCAAGCCTTTGGAAATTATGTATTTTTCGATTTCTGAAACTTTCATGCCATTCCAATAAAATTGATTGATGATGCATTTTTGACCAAAAAGGCAAGCCTATAGTCTTGGAAATCTTGTATTTTTCGGTTTCTGAAACTTTCATGCAATTTCAATAAAATTGATTGTGGATCTAACTTTGAACAAAAAGCCAAGCCTATAGCCTTTGGAAATGATGTATTTTTCGCTTTTTCAAACTTTCATGCCATATGTCAATAAAATTGATTCTGGATGTATTTTTTACCAAAAGGCCAAGCCTATAGCCTTTAGAAAACTTGTATTTTTCAATTTCTTAAACTTTCATGCCATTTCAGTAAAATTAATTGTGGATGTATCTTTGACCAAAAAGCCAAGCCTTTGGAAATTATGTATTTTTCGACTTCTCAAACTTTCATGCCATTTCAATAAAATTGATTTAGGATGTATTTTTGACCAAAAAGGCAAGCCTACAGTCTTAGAAATCTTGTATTTTTCGGTTTCTGAAACTTTCATGCCATTTTAATAAAATGGATTGTGGATGTATCTTTGAACAGAAGGGTAAACCTACAGCCTTTGGAAATCTTGCATGTTTCGATTTCTGAAACTTTTATGTCATTCTAATGAAATTGATTGTGGGTGTATCAAGTAGGACTCGTTGTTGGGCTAGTTGGTGCATTGCGTCAAGGAAATATGCCCAGCCGAAAACAGACGCATACAGAAAACGGCGAAGGAGACAGGAAAGCGGCTAGACTACCAACTGTTTAACCACCAAAGCGAGGCTCAAATATATACACTCATACAATGCTCATACAACGCAGTGCATATATACACTCATAAGATGTAGGCTTGCGTTTTTGGTCAATAACGCAGCCACGATGGATTTTATTACAATGGCAGGATACTTTCCAAAACCGAGAAATACAAAAATTTTCAAGGATTTGAGGCTGTGATCAGAGGGGAAACGTCAGGAATGACGCCATATCACCGCCGTACAATGGATAACTTCAGCAGAGCACTTGGCGAAAATATTGAGAAAGTGCCGCCGTGGCCCTGCAGTCGTTGCCATGTTGAGTAGTGATGCAAGCACAAGCAGCGTTCCCTGGAGTTGCGAATAGCAGTTGGGTGGTGCATTAAACACTGTAAAAAAGTATGGAGAACTCAATTACATTAAGGGGAAAGCCTTAGATGCCTCATCAAACGCGAAAATTGACCGGAGTTTCACGTTGGCGTCTTCCCGTCGGCGTCCACACGAGTGATGCAAGAAATCACCACGTGATGACGTCACCAAATGACGTCATCATGACGTCACAGATCGCCGGAATTGATGATATCAATAGGACGTCGTCACGACGTCTCATGCGGAAGTCATCGCACAACATCGTAGCTTGGTCAACGGTGGGCAAAACTAGGTGAGGTACCTCCGATCCTGGAGGCAACAGAAAACCATGTTAGGTGCAGAAAGCTTTCGGAGAATGGCGGGGCAGGAACAACACTACAACGACTGAGAAGAAAAAAAATGGCTTCCGCCTTCCAGTCATCTCAGGTGAGTGCACAAGGGACCCTGTGAGTATTGCAGACTGTGCAAAGGTGTGCTTTTTTTATTTTTCAACGTCCAACAAAGCCACAACTTTCACTTTTGCGCTATAGCCGATTCCTAGGATAACGGTGTCAGCCTCTTTCTTTTCTTTAATGTTTGTCCTGCTATACTTAACAAAGCATTGTTGTGTGTTTCCGACCAGTGCTTTCTGGATGAGGAGTATTATTCGATCTTTTAAACATGCATGGATGAGTTAATGAAATGCGAACTCAGCCATTTGTACAGGCCAGTAGGAATTCTTTTCTCGAAAGAACTGCGAATAATAAGGTGCCCCTACCGCGTCAACATGCATATTGCGATGTACACAAAAACTGAGTGTCCCTAATGTAACGCCATTTCCAATGCGCTTGCGTTAGCGCGATCACGTTGTATGGGCATCGATAAGCACGATACGCACACTCCTCAACAAGATGACATCATCAGCTTGAAGCCCACTGCACGTTCTGGATGCCTTGGAGCCACTCCTTGCAAGGCTTTATAAACATCGTGGATTCCAGTCTACTTCATATAAGCATTATTAATATAATCCGTCGAGCCGTTTCTTTAGTAACGTATCCGTACCAACTCGCCCAACTGTTACTCCCGTTTAACGTTACTTTATCCAAGACCATCGCAGATGAATCAAACCCTGAGACAGTCGTCAGATTGTTACCTTCTGGTGCTGTCCGTGCGCGTATCAGTTGTTTTCTTCTTTTCTCTATTCTTTTCCTCCCCTTCCCGCTCTGCTCGTGTAGGGTAGCAAAGTGTATGCAACCCTGTCAATTCCCTGGGTTTCATTTGCCTTTCTCTCTCTCTTTCTATATATATATATAATTGCAGGGAATAACTTCTTGGACGCTGGTAAATAATATGAATAAAAGAAAGACACACGCCGAAAAACAGAATGGTTTCTTTACGTTTCGGCCGTGGGACCGGCCTTCGTCGCATAATATATATATATATATATATATATATATATATATATATATATATATATATATATATATAACTCTCTTCTCTCTCTCTCCCTCCCCACTTTATGAGTGTCACCAGTGTATGAACCTCTAGGGCGGTGTGAAACGAACCACTAGAATGGTGTTATTGCAAATGGCCTCGTTCAGGGTCACGAGAACGCCCTAGTCACGTAGTCAGCCAAGAGCCGTCGGTCCAGCTCCTGGACCAGCTTCACCGTGCTCCGCACCTGCGGCAGCATCGTAGGTGACCAGGCCTGGACCAGCTGACCGCGGGTGTGGTGACCGGACAGTTCGACAGCCACGCGACGATCGACGGAGTCGAGCACAGAGGCCGGTGACAGCGCCGTCAACACGGCGAGAGCGTCGCCCACGTTGAAGCCCTCCTTGCGAGCTTCGCAGCACCGGCGCGTGTGCCGCGTCACGTCGGCCAGGAACTGCGCTCTCGTGCTGTTCTTGAGCACCACGTTGTGGTAGACAGGCTGCACCGTAGAAAACCTAGAGTGAATCCGCTTGATACCTCGAACTTGTGGGTGCGAGCGTTGAAACCTATGGCTCAAAGCAGCACCTTGTGCTGTACACAAGAAATCTATATACTTATAGCACCCATTCCCCGATAAAGAAAGTGGTGCGATCGCAGAGCTCTACGCTTTCTGTGTAATACGTCGTAAATTATCAGCACTAAAAACAAGCCTGCTAAGCTAAATGAAGCGTACACACCGGCCTTACAATCTGGATTTGCGTATGGTTTATCTGCGATTAAGACACAGCTATGGTTCAAACACGTGCAATAATTATGGCTGTACAGTGCTACCCTCATACACAATGTGCGCCTGTGAGCCTGTCTTAATACTCGATTATTGGGCTTGCCTAAACAACAATACCATACCATACAATAAACCATACGAGTATAAATTAGCGGCAATGAAATTGTGATGATGACAAAAAGAAAAAAAAAAGAAGGAACTCTACTTTGTCCCGCTCCTATGATAATCGAAGCCTTTACCGCGGCACCTGTGAAAGTCAGCCGGCACAGTCAGCTAAGGGAAAACTGGACGATGCCAGGACAAGGGCAGCTCACCGATATAGTATAACAACGATGCGAATGGCATTCGAAAATGTCATTGGAACAAAGATTTAAGCCGGCGATATTTAGCACTCGAACTTTACGCGAACTTCATTTAGCACTCGAGTATTTTTACGCGAAATAAGCAGTGAATACTCAAACGGTTACTTACAAGGCATATTTACGGATCGGATTGCTGCTTCTGCTGATGATGACGATTATGATGATGACCCATTTTTAATAGTGCGTTTTAACGAATTGCAAAAGCAGTCGGCTTGCGCGCGAGTCCGAAATGCCAGAACGCAGTTTCATGCCAATAGAGAGTATGCTCTCTGTCGGCATGAAACTGCGTTCTGGCATTCCTTGTTCAAATTCTCCGCTTGATTATTTAGGTCCGTATTTTCCCATTTGTCTATGCTCAATATTTTCATACTTTGTTTATTTTCTATTTCTTTTTTCTTTTTAATAGAGAAGATATAACTTATGTTTTAAGAATTTTCTACTAACACTAAACGGTTCTTGGCCAATCTCCCAACGCGGCAGCTTGGTATGCCAGTTACTTCGACTGTAATGTTGTCGTTTGGGGCCTCTGTGCTGGGACACTCGGACGGGAATATATGCAGTGCTGAAGAGAAGTCCATATGCGAGCTAAATCGTTTTAATCGATACATCAAGTGCAAATAATTTTATATTATGTCCTTCCGGCATAATGATCTTTGGTCCTTTGAGAAGTTACGGAACATTGTTTAGGATAAAATTGGGATTCAATAAACATAACTCCTCATTCTAATTGACACTGTAACCTCTAGTAACACTTTAAAATTTTCAGACTATATGATCCGCCGACTCTTGGCCAATCCCGTTGAGTGGGTGGGTGCCAATCATCCCAGGAGCATCATCATCATCAACATATCCCAGTGTGAGTGTTCGTCACGGGTACAAGGACCTACTCTACGCTACTCTTCCTTAATGGCTACACATCAAATTAACACATGTTCGTAATGCTCAGATTTAGACGTTCCGAGATGCAGTTAGTTTGCGGAAGGTGCGCACTAAACGTGCATTATGACTGAATACGTCGGAGATAATTTCATAGTATAATATGCTACACTTTGACTGAACCGGTTCTAGGTTTCTTACCCACGGAAGTACGGAGATAAGGGATGTTTCCCACGGCACGATGGTGACCGGACACTGCGCCCTCTGCAGGACAATGTGCGCAGCTTCCGGGTCCGTGTGGAAGTTGAACTCCGAGCCCGGCACAGCATTACCTCTGCCTGCGGTAAGCGAAAGGCAGTAAGACAGTGATCTCATTATGCAATAAATAAGACTGAAATGAAGAGCCACCCTGACACGTTTCTAGTTTTAAGTTGCAAACCGTTACTACGTCGGCCGACGTTTACGGAAGCTTTGGAATAATCAAATGCTGATAGCTCTGTCTTAGTTATTGCAAATGAACGTAATGAAAACTTAGGAAACGCAGTCGAGGAAGGCAGGTAGTTAGATGGAGGGACCAAATTACGAAGTTCGCGAGGATAAAATGGAATCAGCTGGCACGGGATAGGGTAAACTGGAGGTTCTGGGAGAGGCCTTCAGCGTGCATTGTACCTAAATAGACTGAATATGATGCAGCAACTTAAGAACTTCTTCAGCATGCAAAGCGCTCGTACTTTAAGCTTTTTATTCAAATCTTTCTGACACACACACACAGCCACCGCGGCGGTACAGCGGTTACGGTGGCCGTCTGCTGACGCGGAGGTCGCGGCGGTCGCATTTTCGATGCAGACGAAACAGCTAGAGGCCCTTGTACTTGGATTTAGGTGCATTTTAAAAAACCTCGGGTGGTCTAAATTCCCGGAGCCCTCCACTACGGCGTGCATAATGATCATCATATCGTGTTTTTGGTTCGTAAAACCTCAGCAGTTATTATTATAGCGCACGCGCGCACACCCCTCCCCCATGTCCCGTGTTAAACTTCTGGTTTTCGAACACGATCAAGCACTGGTGGCCTTGTGATAAGCGTGTCTGTACATGGCTGCAATACGCTAACAGATAACGCTTCGTGAGGTAAGTGCCGTTCGTTTTTATCTGTTACTTCGACATGCAAGAACGACAAACACTAACTACAACTACCTTTCCATTGGCCTGTTGCTCGATAGGCAAGGGTTCGCTACTGGTCATGTCGCTGCGCTGAAGCTTTAAGTTTAATCGCACGGAGAAAGAAATATGGCATCTGGCGGTACTAATATTACCACAAAAAAATAGAGTGGCACGAAATTCCAGGAACTCTTTAACGGGTGTCACCTTTCCGGATATTCGGCACGACATCGATGCAATGAAAGAGTGAAAGTACTTATGGAACAGGGTCGAAGGAGGCCGGCTTACTCATGATGAATTTCCGGTGTCATAATCATGACACCTCCCAATTTCTTTTTTTTTGCAACAGCTACTATCTCCCCATCTCCCCCCTCCCCCCCCCCCCCCCCCCCCCATAGTCCAAAGAGAGAGCATAGAGAAACAGGTAGGGAGGATAGCCAGACACACATTCAGTTGCTAAGCGGCACTTAGGCTAGGGAACACACACACACACACACAAACATATATATATATATATATATATATATATATATATATATATATATATATATATATATAATATATATATATATATATATACACGGTGTTTCAAGAAATGTGTCCAACCTTCTCAAAAAATCAGGAAAATACGATATTTGCTCGGGGCCTTCAGAATTGCTTTTTCTGTAGCGGCAGGAATCTTAAGGTAGTTAAGGACATCATTTAGGACAGTAATTAAGAAGTTACGTTAATTAACTTTTTAATTAGTGGAGTTAGACGATTGTGTCAAATGGGAGCTTTGAAGTTCTTCATGCGAGGAACCCATCCGAGCTTTGAGATTTCGAAAAAGCGTCCTCTAGTAATTGTTGTGGCGTAATGAAATTCAACGAAATGCACCGGCTTTCAACAGCGAAAGCCATCGAATTCGGTTGAATTTCATTACTTCGTAATTATTTTTAGAGGCCGCTTTTTCGAAATCTCAATGTTGGGATGGGTTTCTGGCACGAAGAACTTCAATTCCCCTATTTGACACAGTCACCTAACTCCAGTAATTAAAAAGTTAATTAACCTAACTTTCTTAATTACTGTCTCAAGTCATGTCTCTAACCATCTTAAGATGCCTAGCGCTACAGAAAAAGTAATTCACTCATTTTAGACGTCTCAGAAGAATATGGAAGTTGCTTTCTTCCATGTTTCTGTTTAGGTTTCGCCATTGAATTTGGTTGAATTTCATAACTTCGTAATTATTACTAGATGCCACATTTTCGAAATATCAAAGTTGGGTTGGGTTTATGGCATGAAGATCTTCAATTCTCCCATTTGACACAACCACCTGACTCCACTAATTAAAAAGTTAATTAATTTAACTTTCTTCATTACAGTCCGTAATAATTTCTTTAACCATCTTAAAATCCCTGCTACTACATAAAAACCAATTCTGAAGGTAGGAATCAAATATCGCATTTTCCTGATTTTTTGAGAAGGCTGGACACATTTCTTGAAACGCCCTGTATATATATATATATATATATATATATATATATATATATATATATATATATATATATATATATATATATATATATATATATATATATATATGTCCACTCAGTTATTGTCCTCGAGGAACCTAAACAGAAATTTTTAATTTTGACGATGCTGAGAAGGGGAAGGCATAGGTACAAGTATATTCCCGAGATCTAGAGGTACTTGAGAAGTTGAGCATATTCTACTTGTTGCTTACATCACTTGCACATGCCACGATCACGCATTTTCTCTTTTTCCTCGCCTTTTTTTTTTCCCTGCCCTCCTGCTCCTAGGGCCTGCCATCAATCCCCTTCCCATATACCGAGCAGCATGTAGGCTCCTACATATACGCCGGCAGAATTCTCTGTTCTTCAATAAAGGGCTTTCTCTCTCTCACACACCATCTCTCTCTCTCTCTCTCTCTCTCTCTCTCTCACTGCGTCGATAAGTCCATAAGTGGTTGCAAAGACTTGAGATTTTGAGGAGTATTTCAAGATAGTATGTCTTCTAACTACTAAGCAGTGGCATACCCTGTCTGTTGCCACCCAAGATGACCATCTCACGCAAGCCTCCGGTGAAGTGAGGGTCCACCAGGAGGGCGATAGCCGCGTTGGTGAGTGGTCCGAGGAGCACCAGAGTGAGTTGCCCGGGTCTCGCCCGCGCGAGCTCGATGATCTTCAGTGCTGCCGGCGTGCCATCGTCTTCGAGGCCCGAGGTGACCGCGGCGTTCACCCCGACGTCGTAGTGCCCGGACACTCCGCCGAACCCATCATGGCCGAAGTAGTGTTCCTCGGTGTTCCAGTCTCCGTCGAGGGGCCGGTCGGCTCCTCGGTACACGGGAATCTGAAGCACCGCGTAAAACGAGGTTCGCAGTTTTCAACGTGAACTTGAACTGGACTTCGAGTGTCACGTGAACGTGATATTCGAACGCGATATTCAACGCGACATTGAAAATAAAATTTGAATACATACATACATACCATCCTCAGGCCTAAAAAGAAGAATAAAAATCTTTTCGTTTGTTTTGTTTTCACTGAAGAGATGTACGAAAACCTCTGAGAGAACATCTGGATTCATAGCCCACATGGCTAGTTATAGATCTCTTACAAAGATGACACGTTAGAGCATTACTTAGTGAGTACAATGTTAACCTAATAAATCTAAGCAGTGTCCTTGTACTTATTATAGTTTAATTTCAACTATTTACAGTTTGAACGACATTTTGCTTTCTATAACTTCTTCCCCGTTGCTGACATTATTGTAATCGACTAGTACATATAACACACATTTTCTGACAAGAGGTCCCTCTTCAGCCAAGCTCTCTGGGACCTCCTTCTGTACACTTATGTAAGCATGTAAGTTCTATAGGAAAACAAAGAAACTGGAACTGAAACTGAAAAACTTGCGTCCGGCGGCAGCCTACGACTTCGCACGGCGTCACGAAGCAATTCATGCACGAAGCACTTACATCCGTCCTGCCGAAGACCCGAAGCACCCGCAGCGTGTTCTCTTGCGCCAAGTCCACTCTGGTATTGCCGGCCACCGTAGTGATGGCCACCACTTCCGCACCAGAGCCCATGGCGAGACCGATGGCCAGCGCATCGTCCACGCCCGTGTCAACGTCAAGCAGCAGAGCACGCTTCGGCGCGGTCGAGCCGTCCAATGCCGATGCACTACAATGATGGAATGTTGCTCCCAAGAGCAAAACGAAGAACCAGGCGATGTCCCACGTCATCGGCTTCACCCGACGTTACGAAACCCGAACAAACAAATAATATAACAGAGATGCGCATGAAAGGGCAACTGGCAACGAGAAGTGGCAAGTGCGTGAAAACGAGTTGTCTTGAACTCGGAAGTTCACAAGAAGAAAGCGCCTGGCTGGTTCTTTTGTCTGGTCTCCTAGTCTCAATTCGGCTGTCGGTCACACTTTATTCAGCCCAATCTCGCTGTTATACGCGGAGCCAATAAGCACAGTTCGTTAAACTAGATTATCCCTAAAATTTAGCAGAAGTTCAAACATTTGTGCCAGTATCTGATACCTTAAGGATGTTCCGTCGAAGCTCAATGAAGGTCACGATTTCTTCAATTCCTGTCCTCACACGGTCCGCCCCGGACATTTGTTCACATTAAAGGCCACGGCGTAGAGTATACAGGAAACAGTCAATCAGTAACGGTGAGTCCGCCTCGGCGGTATAGTGGTCACGGTGCTTGGCTGCTGACACGAAAGTTGTGGGTTCGATACCGGTCGCAGTGGTCGCATTTCGATGGAGGCGAAATGCTAAAGGCCCGTGTACTGTGCGACGTCAGTGCTCGTTAAACACCAGATGGTCGATATTTCCGGAGCCCTCCGCTACTGCGTGCCTCATAATCATATCGTGGTTTCGACACGTAATAACCAAGATATTGTTAAACAGTCACCGTGAAGCGGCTTCCTGGCCACTGTGACCTAGTCTTCGATGGAAAATCATCTTTTACTTATCTCAGCACTGCATCAGCCACTTCGCACTATCTATATATCTTTCGTTTTCGCCGGTTTTCTTATTTATCTGACACTATTCGTAATAACAGCTGAGCCGATGCCCAATATGACAGTGACTGCGTTTTGTTTTTTCCATGGGGGGGGGGGGGGGGGGACTAGACCGGCATTTCGAAAGACAACGATAATGGTCACATCCGTTTGGTATCAGAGTGATCAACCCGCAGGATAAGAAGCGTGCTGACGCGCCTTCTGAGATTAGAGGTGATAACGCGAAAGCACTTTCAAGTGTCTCCGCCTATGGTAACAACCAAAATAGACAATGGTTCTTCAGATGGATGCACTGACGCGCAACCCCTTTTAGGGGCGAAGCTCCTTATAGCGGCACCCGTTCGTCCCTCGTAGCGTAGTATGTAACCAGTCTTACGCTTTGACCTGCAAGGTGGTGCCGGTGGGAGATTTTTCCTGTGCGTTGTTGAACAATAAAAAATTCGCAGCGTTAGCTAAAAGCCGACTTCTTCTGTCTCTCATTCCCATTAGCAGCCATTCTTTACCTCCAAGGTATGGCCTGGTGAGATTTCTCCTGTGCGTGATTAAATAATAAAATTTTGTTCAAAACGCCGTTGATTGATGAAATAACCAACAAAAGACGCCAGATGTTTTGTAAAAGCAAAACGAAAGAACGCCAGATGTTTCTAAAGCAAAACGAAAAGACGCCAGCTGCTTAACGAAAGACGCCAGATGTTTTCTAAGCAATGGTTTTCTAAACAATGAAAATTCACAGCGTACATGTAAATTAAAGTGCGCTGCAAGTCGTCATAACTCATCGAACCTTTAGTATAAACGCGCCCGATCTCACGTCGGTGATGATGTACTGGGCAGAATTCATGGAAGATTCACGGTTTACCGATGAACCTCCGCAGCTTCGCCCACTCATCATCATTCACTCCGTGGATATGCTGTGATTTTTAACGCGATAGCGTTAAAGAGCTCGTATCGCAGAAATTCCGCCGTCGGCGTCGGGGCCGTTGGTTGTGAGCGAAAAATCATCATCTTGTCCGTGACCGAAAAATCGAAAAAGCTGCAAATAAAATAAATAATAAAAATGTTGGGTCCGAGCGAGAATCGAACCCAGGTCGTCTGCGTGGCAAGCAGGTGTTCTACCACACAGCCACGCCTCTGCTTGGAGCTGCACTGAAAGTAACTTTCATGCTACAGAAAAATACGCGTCCTGTATACAGGTGTCACAGTACGAGATGTAACATCGCAGTAATATTGCGTGGTACAAGCGTACATTGCCATCGGGCGTCACACCATGTCAATATCCTAACGACTTCGTGGTTTAAAGACAGCCACCCATTACAAAAGGCAGACACATTACTGCGCGTATTCCCTTAAGACCACGTAGTGGGTGCATCGCAACTTTGAAAAAGTTTCTCGCGCATAACTGCTCCTGCTTTAAAGCATGCTACCCATTACATAAGGCACACACCTTAGTGCCCGCATTCTGTTAAACACTCGTAGTGTTCGAACCGCACACTAGGAACAGAATATCGCTATCGCGTTCAACTCTTAAAGGCGAAGCTTAAGCGTCCCCCAATTTTTTTTTTTTCGTCATGCGGTTTGTCGCGCTGTTTATCCGGAGGCACTTTGAAAAGCTACTTTCTCATGATAATGTAATCTGGGGTTTTACGCGCCAAAACCACGATGTGATTATGAGGCGCGCCGAACGCAAAGGCTCCGGAAATTTCGATCATCTGGTGTTCTTAAACGTGCACTTACGTGACACAGTAACATTGGCCTCTAGCATTTCACCTCCATTGAAATGCGACCACTGTGGCCGGGATCGAACCCGCGAACTTCGGGTCAGCAACCGAGCACCTTAACCTCTGTACCACCGAGGCGGACGAAAAGAAAGAGCTACTTTTTCATTATCTCTCCTTTAGCGTACGCACGTATACTGCTTGCGCAGATCTTTGTACAGCCGTCAGCGTGGTTAACTCGAACGCTCCGTCACATGGCCTCAACCGGCTTCGACTGACGACTGCGCCGCCAAGCGTTGGACACGGTATGTTTCCAGCTGCTAACGACATATGGAGCGCAGGTCGATTTCGCTGGTAAATTTCTGTTCCTCTCCTGCATGACCGGCGGGTCGAATACACTCACGGTTTCGATCGCGGCTGCATTCTCACGTGCGCCCATGAAATTCATTTTCCTATGCTCATCTCGGCAATGAACCATTCCTGCGACAGCTCACGCACCTTTCGAGTTTGAAATCATAACTGTCGCATGCAATGCTTCATTGCCGAGATAAGCATACGGCAATGAATTGTTTTGGTGGGCGCGCGTGAGAACGGAGACATGAGCGAAACGTGGCGAAAATGGACTTGTCAAGTGTGTGTATTCCACCCGCTGGTCAAGCAGGAGAGAAACACAAATTTACCAGTGAAATCGTCCCGCGCTCCATCTATCGTTAGCTGCTTCAAACATGCCCTGTCCAACGCTTGGCGGCGCGGCGTCATGTCAACATAAAAGCGCTCCCTCACAACTTCTACTGCCGCACTATTCATGGCAAATCCTCCGTAGAGGTTTCAGCCATATCGCCAGAACCCAACCATCCTTGCCTCCGGTTGGGAGCACGCAGCACTCGCACACGCACGCCAAGGCAAAGGGAGAGAGCGTAAGCTTTAGCAGTCAAACTTACCTGCCGAATGCATGACAGCGGACAGTTCCTTTTCTTCTAACACGTCCTTTGCTGAGTAGATACTTGCCGCATGAGCGAAAAACCAACTGCCAAATCCTTTCTCTTTTCTCCTTTCCCCCAGTGTCGATCGCTAGCGCCACACGCGGCGGACGCTTCAATAGTTTTAGCATCTCGCATAACGTCCGAAACGGCGGTGCACTGTTTCCAATCTCGAACTCTCGATTGGCGCAGATGACGTGATGATAGTGTTGGTCGCGAGCGCTACCTCGCGGCGTTTTTTTTTTTTTTCATATTGACGCGAGGTAGGCTGGCAACTGTTCTGGCCAGCCCCTGGGAAGAGAAGAACGAAGTTAATCAGTGTGCTCGCGCTTTTGGGTCTCGGCCTTTTTCTGAAGTAAACGTCCCTGTTTTGTTTCTTCGCCCTGTGTATTCTATCATCTATCAGTTAGCCTGGTGACAATATTTCAATAATTATTGAATTATTGTTATGGTTTAACGTCCCAAAGCCACGATATGATTATGAGGGACGCCGTAGTGGAGGACTCCGGAAATTTCGATCACCTGGGGTTCTTTAACATGCACCTAAATTTAAGTACACGGTCCTCAAGCATTTTCCCCTTCATCAAAAACGCGGCCGCTGCGGCCGGTATTCGATCCCGCGACCTTCGGGTCAGCGGTCGAGCACCATAACCACTAGACCACCGTGGCAGGTGTGTTCAGAACCCAAGGCATGCTTGTTCCGCTCGGAGCTCAAGCCACTTCTCGGGCATGTAGGAAAGGAGCTTGGCAGTAAAACTTACCTCATGAAGACATGGTAACGGACAGTTCCTTTTCTTCTAACCCATCTATTGCTGAACCTATTTGAAAAATTACTTCGGTACAACGCCCCCCAGATGGTACGTGCTTTAAGTGATTAACCAATTTTTGCGAACGGGGTCTGGTGAGGGGCCTTTTAAGAACTGCGACAGTGTCCTCATCAGCTGCGATGGTAGAGTTATGAAGGTCGACATTCCAGAATGTGTGATGTTGGTCTTTGATCAATGCAAGACATTGCAATTGCGAGGAACGTTGAAGAAGAAGAGAAGAAGAGATACTATGGTCCATGCAAGGCCAGACTTACCCCTCTCCTTGGGGACAGCTGCACGAGACGCGGCCGAATAAGGACGGATAACTGGTGATTAGGAATTGTCTTCATTTAGACTAACCCTACCTAGAAGACGTCGAAGTTGCTCCTTGTGAGATACTTATACACCTCACTGTCCGGTTCTTGGCCCATTCCCCTTGTGGGTGAGCGCCATCAGGAAGAGGTCATCATCATCATCACCTGGAGCCGTTCAATCTGTGCAACGAGCACTCCGTAGTTCATACCGCCAGCTTATCCTCCGGACCAGAACAGATTAACAAGACATACGCGTTATACAGAAGGTCAACTGACGAATTAGACGTCTCGTGACTGAGTTAACGGGTATAACTGTCGCTGCGTTCGTCCATCCACTGTTGTCACGACGGCAAGGACACGTCGTTCAGGATGGACATTTGCGACGACGTCAGCGCCAAGACAACGACCCCGACTATCCTTCAGGGCTTCGTCCTGTCCGACGCTCGGGATATCCTGCAGGAAAACGTCTACGTCATTTTGGGCCACGGCAAGTTCCAGAGGCAAGTGCTGAACTGTGCCGTTTTCTCCGTGATCGTGCTGCTCCTCCACGCGTTCGCCTACCGCATCATCGGCCGTCCCGTGGACCACTGGTGCCGACAGCCCGACAATCTGCACGATTTCACGGTTCAGGAGTGGAAGAACGTCGCGATTCCCGTGCTGGCCGATGGCAGCTACAGCAAGTGCAGCGTCTACGACCCGCCGGTTCCGGTGGGATCCTCTGTTTTGTTTATAATCCCATGCCAAGAGCAACCGGCTTTCTCTAGCTCATTATTTTTTGCTATCATAATGATTACTCATTTCCTTGTCCAATTAATTCGTTAAAGCGGCACTGACACTGTCACCCAAAAATGTGAAGTTTTAAAAGTAGAAGTAGAGGGTTTATTGTACATGTATGCATATAAAATATGCGCTGTAAAATAATATTTCAGTACAAAGTAGACCCTAGAAGTCGCCGGCTATAAACCCCGCCCACCACCTGCAACCACCATTTTGCCACAACGTGTGTGACGTCATGTGTTGCATGGAACGGGGTCGTCGTCGTCTTCTACCAAAGTTTCAGCCGCTGCAAATCGTTCAATTTCGATGCCAAGCTGAAGAAAGCTGAAATAGCTCGATTGCACGCGCGGCTGACCATGGAACACAATCGTTCGCCGGAACGCAGACGCACGCACAGCAAGCAGCTTGTTACGTCATGGCTCGTGAGTGAGGCAGTGTTGCCCGACTCTCAGGCCGCTTGCGTTTTTACAAAAATATTAAATTTTAGATTAAGTGCTCCACCGAATGCGCTAAAACTTCGCCAGCTTATTTGCGACCGCACAAGGATTAACCCACATAACACGGATTATGATCGAAAATTAGATGCCATGGCCCCTTTAAGAATATTGCTATGCGGAGTCTAAGCAGCCGGGAAGAAGGATGGGATGTTTACACCGCTGCTACTCAATCAGCTTACGCAAGACGGGGTAAATCGGTGGTCATTTGGATATTTTCGTAATGCAGAGGACAAAAATATGCTGATAATGATATTAACACTGCGTTTAGCAATCAGCTCACGCAAGACGGAGTAAATTGGTGGTCACTTAGATATTTTCGTAATGCAGAGGACAAAAATATGCTGATAATGATATTAACACTGCGTTTAGCAATCAGCTCACGCAAGACGGAGTAAATTGGTGGTCACTTAGATATTTTCGTAATGCAGAGGACAAAAATATGCTGATAATGATATTAACACTGCGTTTAGCAGTCGCTTTTATCATAGGCGTGCACAGGGCTCCCGATTAGGGGGGGCAAAGTTTCATCGCAGCCCCCCCCCCCTCCCCTCCAACACTTTGCTCGAGTCCTAAGAACAACATTATTCACAATCGATGAAAAAACACAAAGAAAATGAATCCATGACGTGCTTTTCACAATGGCCTGCCTTTGGTCCTTGGCTTTCCTGGTGTAAAGATGGGAAGTAAACAGTTCTTAGAATTTAACATCAGGGTCCTACCACGGCCGCTCGATGGGGGAGATCGAGCGGCCGTGGTCCTGCGGTCGCCATGGTCGTCAAAAACCTGCGTGGCCTTAACAGAGTACGGCAGACATTTCGCCCCCGTCCTAAGTAATTAGGGGGGCGGCCGTCCCCTTTGCCACCCTCATGCGCACGCCTATGGCTTTTGTGACTCTCCATCCTTCCCCTACGCAACCGTTTCACCAAGACGATAGTTCAGATATTGCTTGCATGCAAATACCTGCACGAGTTCAGGCATTGTATTCGTTAGAACATATATATGGTGGGAGGTCGACGTAAAGCAGGGACATACCACTTGTTATCGTTTAGGCCCGGTACAACGGCCTCGACCTCGTCAAAGCCAGGGCAGCCGTCAAGGCTATATACCTTCGAAACAAATTATATACTCATCCTCCAAATGTCATTTGTATTCTATGGGTCACTACATAATGCTGCGCAGCCTTTTCTGTGTCAGTTTTTCCTTGCTGGTTTTTCATCTACAATCACGTACCAACTTGCCTAGCTATCGATATTGTTGCAACCTAGCTAGAACCGCGTGGTCTGCATTCCTTCTCAGCCATACAGGATGATTATGTCTAAATTGACCTCAGTTTCACCTGACCTAAACAGGTGGCACTGTATAATGTCTCAAAGAAGTAGAAACTAAGTATTCATTTCTTTTGCAAAACCTCGTAAAATGAATGAGGTCGTATTGTATGCTGTAGCGTCGGTTTAGCCTAAGGTGATAACTTCTTAATCTACTCCGAAAAAGGCGTTTTCATTCAATGTTGCGCTTCAATAAAGATATAAGTACCGACGAACGCAGAATGAAATTCCCCGTTGTCACCGTTCTCGTAGGACGGGAGCCAAGAGGAACGCCGGACGGTTCCTTGCGACCAGTGGGACTACGACATCAAGAACAAGGAAGACGACGTCATCAGCCGCTGGGACCTGGTATGCCAGTACAGCTGGCTCTATTCCCTCTCCTCGTCCGTCTACATGCTGGGCCCGATGCTGTTGGTGCCACTAGCCGGCTTCGTTTCGGACCGCTTTGGACGCAGGCCGACCATGATGGCGAGCGCCATCACCATGCTCTTCTCCTGCCTCGGTGCTGGCTCTTCGCGCTCCTTCGGCGTGTTTCTGGTTGCCCGCTTCATGGTCTCGGCCGCCGCCAGCGCCACCAACTTGCTCGTATTCGTCGTGCTCTACGAGGTGACGGGAAACGATCGCCGCGCTTTGTACTGCCTCCTGGCCACTTGCGTCGGTCCAACCGTGACGCCTACCCTGTTGCGTGCCATGTCCCTGCTTCATCCGAGCTGGAAGGTCTCGCAAGCGATGCTCGCCACTGCCACAGGCGCTCGTGGTCGCCTGGTGCTACTGCATAGACGAGTCCCCCGTCTGGCTTCTGGCTGTCGGCAATGTTCAGCAAGCGGAACTGACCATCCTGCAAGGGGCCAGATACAACGGCGTCGACCTAGGGAAGGCAAGGGTTACTTTCAAGGCCTTCAGGAAACAACTAGAGCGGCTGGAAATGGCCGCCTCTGCGGGACCCGCCGAGTGCGGCGGAACCAATAGCACGGAGAGTGTGGGGCGCGTCGTCAAGTGGCGCAGACAAGTCGCGTCGGTGCTCCTGTCGTGGTTCGCCGTTTCGCTCGCCTACTACGGCACAGCCTTCCTTTCCTTGTACTTGGAGGAGCACTGGGAGTTGACGGGTCTCCTGCTCAAGGCGCTGCTGTTCGTCACTGTCCACGACAGCATCACCAGGCGGGGCCAGAGGGTGACGCTGTCCGGCCTACTGCTGTTCCTCTGCGCGTCGAGCGTCGTGAAGACGGCCGTCGTCATGTCGGACGTGAGCGTTGCCATTCCGCTGCTGAGTATAATGGTCGAGGGCAGCTCGGCTGCCTCCTGGTGCGTCACCTGCATGTACACCACGGAAGTTTTTCCTACCACAACGCGGGGCACGGGGTTGTCCGTGTCGTACTCGGTGGGCCGCGTGGGGGTCATCCTGGCTACCTGGCTGACTTACGTCGCCTTCCACGGGGTCCCGCTGTGGCTGAACGCAGTGACGACGGTTGTGGTTTTCGTGAGCGCGCTGGCGATCCAGTGGCTTCCCGAAATACTCGTGCAGAAGGGGAGGAATAAGGGCGAATCGACGCCTCCTAAACCGGCGGTAGAGGAGCAGCGGGAGGAAGACACCAAGGCGACCTTGGCCCATGAACGAAGATCCGGCAAGAACGAAGGTGGCGGCGGTAGCCCGAGAAGGTCGTCACCCTCGAAGTCGAACACTCCGCGAGCAGAAGTCGTGACGCAGCCTTCCGCAAAAGCGACGCTTTCGAGGGGCTCGCCGCCCCAAGAGCGCGCGGCTTCGACGCCTAGACGACGGTCCACGCCTCCCAAACCGGCGATAGAGGAGCAGCGGGAGGCAAACATCAAGGCGACTCTGACTCAAGAACGAGGGTACCTCAAGAACGAAGGCGGCGGCAGTAGCCCGAAACAATCGACGCCCTCGAAGTCGCAGCCGAGCACTCCGCAGGCAGAGGTCGTGACGCAGCCTTCGCCAAAAGCGTCGCCGTCGCCCTCTGGGGGCTTGCCGCAGCGAGAGCGTGCGGCTTCGACACCTATACGTCGGCAGCGCACGCCCACTAATGGCAAGAAGAGTCCGAAACGTCGCAAAGCTCGCTCAAGCTCTCCGTTGCCATCGAGGCAGGCTAAATCGTGACCCAGACGCGTTTCTGTCAGTAGTTTAGACAAGAGAGGTTTCGCTGTGACATTATTCTCATTATTCCTCTTGCGCTCTTGAACACTTTACACGAATGTCCTGCAATTAAACGTTTCGATAAAGGCTTCACTGCAGTTTAATTTTGATTCATTTTTGGCCACGGATTCTAGGGCCTGTATGGTGTTGTGTCGCGTTAGAGATTCCAGCTAAGCACATGTTAACATAGCCCCGTCTAACTTAGCGAGATGTGCGGGACATGTGCCCAACGTTGCACTTTTGTTATCCTCTAAGGCTTTGTACAGTGATAAAATAAACATAATGACTCGTTACGCGTTTGTCTCGAAACGTTCCTGCGGGTTTAAGAGAAGTCATCTTCACTTAACGTTAGTGACGATAAAAAACGTGTTTATTTCAGGGACGGGGAAAGAAGGATGGTTGACGTTGACAGGGAGGGGGCGGCTGACCCCTTCCCCCCCCCCCCCGCCCAATCTAAAGGGGGCGCTGATTCTGCCCCATACCTTCACTCATTCAAGCCTGTCATCGTCGTTTAGGGCGCAGGATCTTGGCTATGCATGTTTCTACCGATGTTGCATTCCAAGAGCTGTTTACTTCCCCTTCTTACCCCCGGAAAGCGGGCGACCAATGACAGGCCGCCTTGAAATACACGTCATCGCTTCATTTTATTCTCGAATTCATTTTGTACCTTGTTCTGGGCAGGGGGGGGGGGGGTGACGCTGCGCTGAAACTTGGCCCCCACCCTTAATGAAATACCCTGTGCACGCCTACTTTTCAACCCTGCGGCCTTACCAAGCTTGTGTCAGTGGTACCTGCTATTCACTTTTAACGAATTTAGACGAAGTGTAGTTTCGTTGCAGACATCCTCTAACGTTATCTCAACTTCTCGCTGTAAAATGAAGTCTCCACAGCATCAGTCGAATGTTTTGTTGGTCGAGTTGGTTTGTGACGTTTGAAGAAAAAACCGTAGCGCAAAACGAACAAAGACGACACAAGCGCCACAACCGTGTATATCGCCAGCCCCGTGTTCTTGTGTCGTCGTTGTTCGTTTTGCGCTACGGCTTTTTCTTCAAAAGTCTCCACAGCACCGTCTGGCCATGCGAATGCCGCGGTCATACGACCATTCGCATGAGCAGTTCGGAGACTCGCTCCTTGTTGAAGGTCGTCACCACGCGCACGGTTCGCTTCACGTCAGGCAACAAGTCCGGTGTCCACGCGTGCACCAGCTGACCCCTGGTGTGCGTGCCGCTCAGCTCGACGGCCACGCGTCGCTCTTCCAGCGCCGAGGCGACCGAGTCCGGTGCCAATACCGCGGCCACGACCAGGGCGTCGCCCACCTCGTAGCCTCCGGAGCCACTCTTGTCGTAGTAGCCCAGGCTGAAGCGAGTGATGGCACGCACGAATCGAGACTTGGCCGTGTGCTGCCGCGTCATCATGGAGTACACCTCCTGCTCCAAGAATGAAGGAAAGAAGATGAGTCTTAAGGGCTCGTTTTCTTTGTTAGACACAATATTAATGAGAACTAACAGACAATAACGCCAAGGAAAGTATAGGGGGTGTTATCTGTAGTATTTAGAATATAAATGTGAAGAAAGTAAAGTGGACGAAAAGATAACTTGCCGCCGGCAGGAACCGAACCTGCGACCTTCGAATAACGCGTCCGATGCTCTACCACTGAGCTACGGCGGCGGTCATCCTCCCGTCCACTTTATGGGGTATATATGTGCATTTAAACCTGGGAGTCTTAGTCAGCGCCATTCGCAGCCATGGCGGCGAGCGTGGAACACTCTTTTTCTGCCTTTCTGGCGTCACGTAGCACGTGATCGTTTTACGAGCTGGCAGCTGACCAATAGCTGACCAATAGCTGACCAATAGCTGACCTTGGCGTTATTGTCTGTTAGTTCTCATTAATATTGTGTCCTGCTCCAAGAGAAGTTTGAGGGAACAAGAGAGAGGAAAAAACCAATTGAAATAAGGCCACTTGGTTACTGTGGGCAGAGCGCCTCGTCCAGGACTCCACTGGCTATTGCGGCTTACCGGGCCTGGACAAGGGTCGCCAATTGGCTTCCCAAGTCCAGTTCGATGAGGCGAGCCTCCCACGACCATTTTATTATGATTGGATGCTATAGTGCTTATCACAGCTCTTGCCGTGAAAGGGAAACGGAGGATGCCTCGGTAGCTTTGAGGCAGAATAATTTGTTCACAGGCTGACTGAAACCCGCTGTGATGATCACCCATGATCAAAAGTGAGCAGAACAAGTGTTCTGAAGAAAAAAAAAAGGAAGAAAAGAAAACTAAAATTTTTTGGTTAGTTAAGATATGTAAGCACTAACTCCAGACTGATCGAAGTTCAGAAATGAGTAGCGAATATCGCGCAGTGCGTCCATCAGTCGCGCGTTGGCATTCCCAAATCACAATAAATGTGCTATTCATCCCTAGTGCAATTAGGAGAACAATAATTCGTGCGAATTAATATTAGGCTCGTGGCTGCAACAGAACGTCTGCACTCGCACCAAGAAAATTACAGCGCAGTCTGTACTCACCTGCTTTTTCTTAGTCCGTGCCCAGTCTCACCGTTCAAAGTACGAACCCTCCAAAACATATTGTTTGAAAACCCCCTGAGGTATTGGTAGATTAATAAAACAAGGAATTTCGATCTTTGTTCCAAAATCGCTCGTCCGTATATCTTTGGTCAAAAATGTATACGTCGCTCGCATGCCTTTGTATACTATTCGTGCCACGCTACTCAGCTACAAAGCAGTCTGGCTCACCCAAGGAATCGGCGACTTCACCACCGCCTCCCACGGAACGATGGTGATGGCGCACTGGGCCCTCGTGAGCACAACGTTGGCGGCCTCAGGGTCCGTTTTGAAGTTGTACTCTGCACCGGGGGACACGTTTCCACGGCCTGCAGAAGCATCGATCCATCACTCATTTGTCAGTCGCACTTCCTCCTTCATAAAGTTAATGATCCTCAGTTTTACAAATGTGTGGGGCTGGAGTATGATGCAAATGTTACAGTTTCGCCGCAAGGGCGAAGCAATGAATGGGATAGCAATAAATTCGAATGTTATACGAAGTGAGGCTAGCAGCTAACTCCTTTAGCATTCGACCTGGCATAACTCAACAAAACGCTGGCGTAACGAAACGTGGCCGCTGCAGCGTGCGAAGCGACCTTTGTGCTGTATATCGCTTCAACGCAAATCGAGGGGTGAAAACACAGTACCTACAAAGGGATTAGCCCTCTGCTAATCCCTGTCAAGATAGGGCACGCGCGACCACAGCCGGCCCACTCAATATTCACAGTTTCTACCGGAGCCAAGCAGCTCTCCCCTCCGGGACTCCCCATGGGCCTTTAGCGCGATGGATGACGGCCGGCGCGTTTCCTGTCCCCTTGAGCCGCGGTCGTCGGCTGTCCTGGCACTTTTTCACTCGCACATAGAACATACAGCGTGCGGGGTGATGTCATCTCCCTTGGACTTTATACGGAACCTCACGGCGACGGCGAAACGCGCCTGGATTTTGTTATCGCAATAAAATCCATGAAGAGTGAGTAAGCGCGACTACACAATGACACAGCGCTACTTTCAACTGATATTTTATTTTCGCACGGACCGATAAATATATACCGAGCGAGCGGCGACAACAAAAAAAGGGCATTCAGTGGGACATATCGCTAAACCGAACACGTGTACCGATATGATATCACGCCCTAGCGAAAAATTATTACCGCGAGATAGCAAGATATTACAACTCTTATTGAGAAAGCTAGAGTGCATGCAGGCTGGCTAACGCACATTTTTTTAAAGGGGTCATGAACCACTTTTCCAAGTAATGATCTAATGACCTCAGTATCGGAGTGTACTGCCTCCCGAATCGATTGCCGCAAAAATTTCTCGAATCCGTCAAGAATCAGCGGAGTTACGGAGGTTTGGCGCAGGCTCCCAGCGCTTTCCCTCTTTTCTCGTGCCGACGAGCGCACTGGAAGCTAGACAGGGAGGGATGGCATGGGGGAAAGAAGTTACGTCAGCGCGCGTCATGAAACGCGATCGCTCTCCCGCTGTGATTTGCTTGCGCGAGTGCGGCTACCGTGTACTGAGGAGTGCGGCGCCGGCAAGTGGCAGCACCCCGCGGCAAGAAGCGCATCTGATCCGAACGCCGCTCTCGATTTACGTCGGCTATCGGCCAATAAGCATGCTATGTCTCTTGCGACGTAAACTGACAGATCCGCGACGTAAACGGACAGACGCCCCGCCCACCGACGAGAGTGAGAACCGGCCTCTGTTTGAAAAGAGGGTGTCTGGGGAAACGGCAACTTCGCGCTCCGCTTGTGGCCATTATGCGGCGCGCACGACTGTAATATTTTGCAGAGCAGTTGATAGCCGTGTCAGCTTTCCGCAGGATGTGTTTTTTCAACCAGCCCAAGGGGTGCTTCATGACCCCTTTATAATCAAGCAATCTCATAGGCCTCAACTATTTATCTTGTCATCTTACTGCGCGCCTTGTAGATGGCTTGCACTGACGTCACTGAAACCGCCATATTGGAGTACCATCATGGTGGAACGCGGGGTTTGTGATGTCACGTTCATGTTATCATTACATCGCATGTAGGCTATTTTGTTGTTCATGCACAGAGGCCGAAAATGTTCCAGCGGCGTCGTTATCACATCGAAGCAGGTTAACCGCCATATGATTATGCAACCTCGACATCATTAAAGCCGCCATGTTGGAGCACCAGTACGTTAAAAATCTGCATCTATGACGTCACGTGCAAGCTATCAATACAGGATGGAAGTGTTTTACAAGGGCATGCAGCCACAATTTCGGCAATGAATGCCCAAATGACCTGAGATTGCTTTTGTGACGTTATAATGATGCTTTTTTAGTCTCTGGTTAATGCATATACCGGTTCGTGCGAAAATAATATATGATTTGAAAGTAGCGCTGTGTTCTTGTATATTTTCTTTCTACGTCCTTGTCTAGTCGCGCTTACTCGCTCTTCATGGATGCAGACAAACGAGCCCGCCAACGTGTTTTAGCGCAATAAAATTGCTTATTTTATTTAACAACACTATTCCCGCGGGACCCTGCGACTCCTCTGTGATTAGAGGTGGGTCCGCCGTACATTGGATCGGAAAATGAGTGTCGGTGACGAGTTCGTCTGCCCCTCTACTCAGCCCCGTCAGGAGCATCCGGCCGGTTGCTCCGCGCAGCGCCGGCCGCACCGGCTAAGGGAAAAGGTGGTCCGAGAAGCTCTTGCAGTAACGTTTGAACGGTGTGACGGGTGCAGTGCGTAAAAGAATTTGATACCGCGTTGAAACGAGAGACGGCATGATACATCTGCTCACTTCTGTTTGAGCTGCTCACCACTCCAGCATTTTAAGCCCGTGGGGGGCGCGTCACACCATGATCGCTAAACAAATTATGGAGCGAATGTTTAGTGCATTAATAAGGCCCTTGGGACTACGAACCATACTTTGTGGTGTTGTATAACGCTTTGCTATCGCTACCTGTGCTTCGAACTTTCGGTCGGGCCATATAAACAAGCTTAATCATCAACTTGGCTTACAAGACTCGTAACTCTGCACGAGCCGTGTGACTCATCGATTTGACATTCTTTATTAACATATAATGAACAACCACAATATACACTATTTCTATACGCGGAATCAATTTGAACATTGTCCCCACCTTCAACGTTTCCTCCGAGGATGAATATTTCCTTGAGGTTGGCCCCGAATCGCGGATCCAACGTAAGCGCCAGAGCCGCGTTGGTCAACGGGCCCAGCAGCAACAACGTGATCTGGCCAGGGTCTTTCCGTGCCAGTTCGATGAGCCTTTCGGCAGCGTGCACGGGCCTGCAACAGTTAGTAATAATAATAGTTGTTGGGGTTTTACGTCCCAAAACCACGGTATGATTATGAGGGATGCCATATAGAGGAGGGCTCCGGAAAATTTTACCATCTGGTGTTCTTTCACGGGCACCTATAGATCTATGTACACGGGCCTCTAGCATTTCGCCTCCATCGAAACGCGGCCTTCGTGGCCGGGATTCGATCTCACGACCTTGCAACGATTGTCGATGCTGGATCCTGCTTTCAAAGTTCTTTGAGCTCGCGAGGTCGTTAAAGGGCCTCTGAAAAGCCCCTGAAAATACAAAAGAAAACGAGCGCGTTCTTCTCTCCTGGCGTTTCTCGTCTTTTCGGCGCACTTCGTGACCCAGAAAGGTGATTCAGATGACGTAATTAAGGTACAAGCTGTCGATTGGTCTATATACGAGAAATATCAGTTGTGAATTGTCTCCCTACCCCACTTTGACATGCAGTCGCCCACTCTTCTTCCTTGTATCGCATGACTGTCGTGCGCGACCACTTGATTTCACTTCGTCTTGTCTGTTTCCAACTGTGCAAACGGAGATAACAGCGTGTATACCCGACAAGCGAGAAATCCTGATAGGCTCAACGCTTAGTACTGACATTGTACACGTGCTTTATGAAGAAATAAGTGGAGAGGAAGTGATAATGCCTGTAGGAATGGCGGTGAACGCGAAAAATAAACCACTCTCTCGTATTTGAACTCGAAGTGGTTTAGGGGCCCTTTAAAAGTTTACATCATTCGTATAGAAAAGCATGCTTTCTTACCGAAGCGTACTACTGTATATCGGTGTTTGGTGATAAGTGGTGTGACCTAGCAATGTATTCTTTATCTATTCTGTAGTGAAGACAAGGGGTGCAGCCTGGACCTTATCTCCTGGGCTGTGGGGTGGTCCGATTCCCTGCATGTGTGTCCATGCGTGTGTTTGCACATGTGCCTCCTCCCGAAAAATTCAGTTTATCTGTAGCATGTTGTGTGAAGTCTACCGTATGTACTTCCACAATTCCAACACTGGCTAATGCTCGACTAGAAGTGGCTAATCTTAGTTAGGTTGGCTAGCGTTGGCTAGAATTGGCTAACGTTGACTAATGTTGGCAAGCGTCGGTTACTATTGACTGTCGAGGTAATATAGTGGTAACTAAGGGTAATACTAACGCATTTCTGCCGCACATTCGCGTCTCAATCGTCACTGAATTTTGTTCGAAGTAAGCAGTGTAGTCTTTCTATCCAATAAAACATTTTTACCACCTTCCAGCCACGCTGCCGTCGTCCTCTTCATCTTCCACGTCATCATCAGTGCAGGGAAACTGGTCCGAAACTCCTCCGAGTCCATCGCAACCGTGGTACTCGTCCGCGAGGTCGAGCGGTTGACTCAACGGCTGGTCGCAGCCGCGATACACCGGTATCTGGCGGGAGAGAGGATACAACTTTATTTAGTGAAAATTTATTTTTCACGGAGAGGTGACGTTTGGTGTATATGCCATCTGTGCCACGTATTCAGTTCGCGTCGATTTACTTTGTTAAGGCGAATGCCTTAGATTCCTCATCAAGCGCGAAAATTGACCATCGGCACCTTCGAGATTTTACGAGACCTGACGAAGCTTCGCGAAGCCGGCGTCGGCGTTAACTCGAGTGATGCAAAAAATCACCATCATGCGATGCCGTCTCCCTACGACGTCATGAGCATGGCGTCAAATTTTGTGACATCATCATGACGTCACAGTGATGCCACTGTGACGTCATTTAATGTGACGTGAAAGGATGATTTCATCACATGACATCGAGCTTGGTCACAGGTGGACCAATCGCGGAGGCACGTGAGGTGCAGAACGCTTGCAATGCCTCCGATCTCTGAGGCAGTGCAGAACTACGCTAGGTGCAGAAACCTTTCGGGGGCGGGGGAACTAATACTAAATTAATAATAAAGCGAAGCTTGTTGTGTGCATGCCTTTTATTTATTTATTTATTTATTTATTTATTTATTTATTTATTTATTTATTTATTTATTTATTTATTTATTTGCGTAGGCACGATGCCGGAACCCGATAGTGCCTAATGACTAACGTTCTGGCGCCGGTCATGCATTCGTATCCAGGCAACAACGAAACGCCGCAACGAGGAATGACAAGTCTCCTCGATAAAATATCAGCTCGCCACATCAGAAATGGCTGATCGCCGACGAGCCCACGATCTAGAGAGTATCATTTATTGGACAACGGCGCATACAAATATGTACGTGTACGGCTCATCTTCGAGGGGCGCCAGCGCCGGGTTCTTTGCGTACGACAACGCCGACACCGAAATCTGTAACTCGTAACGAGCTTCGCTTGAAAATGTTTACGAAACCATCCTTCCTTCAAAAGAAACTGCCACTCGACTAACAGAAGTAGCGATAACACGTCAGCGCAATCGGCGATTGCAGGATCCAATTACCCCACTCAAGTCCTTCCGTTATCTGTATGCAAGCGTCGCCTAGAGAAAACTTCAGCATTCGTGGTGCGCGTGCTGTCTCAACAAACGGTGAGAGGGCCCGATCGTTACAGCAATACAACGTTCGCGAATATATGACGCAGTTGAGGTAATCTGATGCAGTGAGCGTTTCTAGCACTATAAAACAGCGATAAATATGGCAACGCACCAAAAGCGATAACCAGCAACTAGTAAAGCGTACGCGAGTTTGCCAGTATTTATGGATTCCTAGCACGCTGAGCTGGCGCCTGTTGTGCGCAGGGGCTCCATTATGGTGTTTGTCAATGAGCACTGACCCTGGAACTCTTCAAAAAAGTAAATTTTCAGATTGTGAGCACTAATATTGCTTTGCATTTTTAGTTGTGTAAGAAATTTTGAGATAAAAGGTATACGCTGCGAATTAAATATTTCGTGAGCGTCTGCCAGAAACCGACGAATGTCAGCAATTATGAGAAATAATTCAGTCAAGATATTTCGCTAGTCTGGGATATTTTGGCAATTCAATATAGTGCATAGTAAGTTTCGCTTATGATCCTTATCGCAGGATTACAATATTATCTTCCATTCATTAGTTGTGTCTTGGTTGGTATCGGCAGAAGCGCCATGTAAATACACAAGATGTACATATTGATGTTTTATTTGTGCTTTCTGTTTTACCATACAATGTGCATATATATACCTAGCTTTTTGTGACATATTATATGTATGTGTGTGTAAATGTGCTAAACATCAATTGTACGTGTTGCCTCCGCGTCATTCCATGTGTTTATTATGTCCATGTTACTGAATTATGTTTTGTATTTCTCGTGAACGTATTTCTAGCAAGAAAACGTCATGTTCAATTGTTATTGATGTTAACCGTTTGTGATACAATAAATTTTTCTAAACACATATACTCTGCGAATTAAATGTTTCGTGAGTATTTACCAGAAACCGACGAAGGTCAGCAATTATGAGGAATAATTCAGTCAAGATATTTTGCAAGTCTTTGATATTCTGGCAATTCAGTATAGTGCATAGTCAGTTTCGCTTATGATTCTTATCGCAGGATTACAACATTTACTTCCTTCCCGTAGGCGGTCCAAGTACGATGTTTTTAGTTAACATGTTTGTTGTTGTATAGTCATACTTGCTTGGTAGCGTAGAGTGTATTACTTCAGTCTGCATTAGATTACGGCTGGCGTTTGTGTAAGTTATACTGACGCAATTTATAAGTATTTAGTTTATAAGAGTCTCTAGCGCTTGCGTGTACCGGTTCAATAAACTTTCATTTGTGTCCGTCTCTGACAGACACGTGAAGCTTGTATGCTACCACAGTAGAGTGCACAGTACTCAAGATCGTCGAACACTTTATCCGAAGCACATGCTTGTATTTCGGCCTGCCTGGTTTGCGTATGTATACCCAGCTGTTTGTGACAAATTATTTGTATATATTTGTGAATGTGTGAAACATCAATTGCACATGTTGCTTTCACGTCTTTCCATGTGCTGATTTATGTTTGTGTGACCGAATTCTGTTTTGTGATTCTCGTAAACGTATGTTTAGTATAAGAAAATGTTGTGTTCAACTGTATAGATGTTAATCGTCTATGATAGAAAAAAAATTTTTCTAAACAAACGCCTCTACTACCATAACTTTCCCGTCGTGTGCGGAACGGCTCACTGCTATCCCGTAGTGGAGCGCGTATTGAACCTATAGATAGTTCACCTTTTGTTCCGAATACGCCTCTCTCCCAGGACATGACTGCGCACATGCAGCTACCCGAGCTCTCGCTCGCCAGGAGCTGGAGGAAGAGCTGTCGAACCCAGACGAGGAGGACACAAACACGGAACTTCTACGACATCGAGACGCTCTCGATTCACTAAAGACGGGAGCGCCTTCGCTAACCTCCAGCAGACCACACACTGACTCGAGAGTAAGCAATCGCAGTGCGTCAACTGCAGGCCGACACATTCCCCAGCCTCCGTTTCCTTCACGTCCTCCGCCCAACTTTCTACCCTGACACGTGCTCTGGCTGCGTAGCTGTACCGGCGTTATCGTACGCAACACTCCGGCCGGGTCTCCTCTCCTACGCGAACCCTGCAAGACCATGCTGCGTGACGGAAGTCCGGGTGGCCAGCATGCGCGGGTCCGTCGCGCATGGAACGTGGCAGCAGCTATTGGGGCTCTTAACTAAAGTCCCTACCCAATATCCTTCCAATGTAAAGGTTTTTTAACTGCGCTTGCAAAGACGGACAAAAGAAGAGGGAAGAAGACTGGTCGTGCGCAGGCTCACAACTCAATGTTTAATACGTGAAAGTCGATGTAGTATTGGTCATCTAAAACAAGTTACGCTGCCTCCCGCGCGCAACATGACGCTACAGAGTCTTGGAAGTTGTGACTCTGCGCATGTTCGTTCCTCTTCCCTCTTCTTGTGCACGTGTTTGTTAGCGCAGTTAAAAAGCCTCTACCTTGAGTGTCAACCAACTAGCCCGACTTGGTGCTCTATCCTTCCAGTGATCTCAACAAATTTTTCTCTCTCTCTTTCTTGACCAATCGTTCTCTTGGCCGCCTTAAACGTAACATTACACAAGCGCCTATTCACATTCGTAATCTTGCTTACGCTACATTAATCCAACCAAAAATCGAATATGCATCTGCAATCCGAAGCTTTTATGAATACTCCATTGCTATTAACATCGAAGCCCTCGAAAACCATGCTGTTCGCTGCATTTATTTGAACACTCACTGTTCGCTAGGGTTACGGTTTTAAAAAATCGTACCTTTCGGAGCTTGTTTACTATAATGCGATTTTCGGACGGTATGTTTTCGTTTCTCGTGAAGATAGTACGAACGACATTTCAGTGCATACCTCACTTCTGCCGCACACGGCGAGTACTCTGCGCACGTTCTTCACCACGTTTTGAACGGTGGTGTTTCCGGCGACGCAGGTGACGGCCTCGACGGTCGAGTGCAGGCTCAGGGCCAGGATGAGCGCCAATGCATCGTCCACTCCGCAGTCCACGTCCAGCACGAGGCGACGGTCCCGGACCGCCTGGCCGCTGTCAACGCCACTCATGGCCGCACCGCGCAACCTTGGTAGGCTGCAGGAGAGACCACATTAGGGTGTTTGAACAGTGGCGGTAATACCGCACCGCCGTCATCGGCATGTAGCTTTCAACAGCGGAGCGGTTAAAGCTTGATTAATTCCGGCGTGGGACGCGAAAACTCGGGTAGGTATGCCCCACTGAAAGCGGGTATGTGCCAAACAGCTTCTATCATAGCATAGCCATGCATATTATTGTACAGCAAGTGGGTGGGAAAGGAAAGCCGGGTTTTTAGGAGGAAGGAAAGGAGGAAGGGAGAGGGTAAAGCATGACATAGCCTTGTATAATATAGTTCAGTATGTGCCAAGCACCTCTTAGCATAGCATAGCCATGCATACTATAGTATAGCAAGGGGGTGGGAAAGGGAAGTGAGGAAGAAGGAAAGAAGGAGGGGAGAGGGTAAAGCGTAGCATAACCTTTCATAGTATAGTTTAGCAAGGAAATGAGAAAGGGAGGTGAGGGTGAGGAGGAGGTAAAGGAGGGGGGAAAGGAGCATGTGAGAAGGTGTCACGACTCGGGGCCGAAGCACAAGCTCCTCCCAAGATGTGGCCTGAGGGTTGGGCCTCTGGTGTATGGCTTGCGCCAATCGCCGGTATGAAGGAGTCAAGGGCCTTCTCCAATCAAAGAATAATAAACTTTAATAATGTGTTTAAACAAAGATAAAGATATTTCCAAAAGAACAGAACAGTTATCTTCAAAACAAAGGTGAACTAGTATACATTCCACAATTATTGCGAATAAGTGAAGCATGCATGAAAGTTGAAATATGTAGCGACAATGAGCAATATCGGATGGATGACCAAGTAGCAAGAGCTGAACCAATAATTAGAGTTCGCAGTCCGCTAAGTTAAAGCGAATGACATACGTAACCGGGCGCTGCAGAGTCCCTCAACACCGGCGCCGTTCATAAGTGACCTTCGAAGCTGGCGAGACGGGTCGACGGCGGCGACTGGGGGTGTTGGGTTTCCGGACGTGTTGTCCGCTGCGTTGTGCCCCAGAAGTTGCCCAGCGTGGATCTCTTCTCCGGCGCAGAGCAGACTGTCGAAGTATAGGATCGGGCCGTTTTTATACGCTTCTCCGGGAGCCGGTACCAGTTTCCAGTGTAGTTTCGATGCATCCTTGAAACGGTCACGTTGGCACTGGTTGCTGCCGTGGTTCACACTTTACTTTCGGTGTCCTTCACGGGTGAACCATTAACTCACACACAAAACACCAGTCACGTAGGCACACGGTCTAACACGTAGCTCGGATACAACGTCCCGTGGTTCAGATTCCGCTGTCGGTCACCTTCACGGCGAGCAGTTCAATAATATAGGGTCATCCTACGCCAACTGTCCCAGTCGGGGTGCTCGACAAAAATCAATTTCTCTAAAACAATCTGAGAAAATTACGCACGTATTGACATTAGTTCTACAGCATTTTCCCAAAATATTTTGAGCGGCAAAAATTTTTTGGGCACGTGAGCGCCATTTGAACTTCTCGATATGGTGGAAAACCAGGTAGGAAAGAAAAATTCGCTAAAATGGACCGTTTCACGTATTCATTCGAAACTTGCTTTTTTGTGTTTTTAGAGCATCGCGCTTTTATTATAAGAGAGTTGCTTAGACTAGCTTTACATTTTTCACTCCTTAGCGCTTAGGTAAAAGTGAGTAAATTGCAGCGTTTTCGGGAATTCTTTTACAAAAGACGATTGCAGACCAAATACATCAATTATTTTGATAGAACTCTACATAAAACGTACTATCTTCTAAAGTTTTTGTTTTGCCTGTGTGCGGCGCACAGGCCCTAAAATAAAATCCTGAACTTGGAAAAAACGCTACATTGGCCTATGTTCAGACGTCTGTAGCACCCTAAGGTGGTCCAAGAAAAAATAAGCAGAAAAGCGCATACGATTGAGAATCATAACACCTTCGTCCACAGAAAGTTTAACCGAAGTAGTTTTTGTTTTAGTCAAGAAAAAAAATTTTGAAGTTTAGTCCCACCATTGCATTATTTTTCTATGGGGGCAATACAAACCGACTGAATTTACTGCATAAAAAAAAGATGCAGTGTATTCGTAGCACATTGTTTTCAGTTCCTTTTGTTAGTACTTTATAATGTATATTACATATCAAGGAGACAATAAACAGAGGCAAAAATATAACAATACAATTGGATTAGATGCCAAAATTCAGCAATAATGAATCGCGTTAATTATTGCTTGCGGCTCTGAGAATCAAGTGGCGCCAAAATAAGTTAAGGCTCAAAGTTCATGTAAACAAAAGAAAGGAGGCGTGAGCGTGGCCATTTATAGCGGATCCAAATGGAGTTCATCTATGTATTCCGCAACGGACGGCGCATGATGTGACGACGCGCCGCTTATTCACGCGGTGCGTCCGTCGTCCGCGACACTACGGACGGGATATGCCAAGCTATTTTTCACATCCTTATTTGGACGGTTGCAGGCAGCAGATTTTGGTTAAAGTAGAATTTGTCTGTCTGGTGACATGCACTGTTTTACAGCTGTTATAAGATCACAACAGCCTGTTTTTGTGGCGCAGTTGTCCGGCGGCGCCTACGCCGCCTCCGGTGTGCGTAAACAATCCAATAAGTAACGCGATTCATTATTGGGGAATTTTGGCATGTATATAAGCCAATGATATTGTTATATTTTTACCTCTGTTTATTACGGCCTTGATATATAATATACATTATAAAGTACTAACAAAAGGAACTGAAAACAATGTGCTACGAATACACTGCCTCTTTTTTTATGCAGTAAATTCAGTGGGTTTGTATTGCCCCCATAGCAAAATAATGCGATGGTGGGACTAAACTTCAAAAAAATTTTTCTTCATTACAACAAAAACTACTTCGATTAAACTTTCTGTGGACGAAGTTGCTATGATTCTCAATCGTATGCGCTTTTCTGCTTATTTTTTCTTGGACCACCTTAGGGTGCTACAGACGTCTGAACATAGGCCAATGTAGCGTTTTTTCCAAGTTCAGGATTTTATTTTAGGGCCTGTGCGCTGCACACAGGCAAAACAAAAACTTTGGGAGATAGTACGTTTTATGGAGAGTTCTGTAAAAATAATTGATGTATTTGGTCTGCAATAGTCTTTTGTAAAGAAATTCCCGAAAACGCTGCAGTTTACTCACTTTTACTTTAGCGCTAAGGAGTGAAAAATATAAAGCTACTTTAAGCAACTGTCCTATAATAAAATCGCGATGCTCTAAGAACACAAAAGAGCAAGTTTCGAATGAATACGTGAAACGGTCCATTTATAGCAAATTTTTCTTTCGTACCTGTATTTCCTCCATATCGAGCAGTTCAAATGGCGCTAACGTGCCCGAAAAATTTTTGCCGCTCAAAATATTTTGGGAAAATACTGTAGAACTAATCTCTATATGTACGTAATTTTCTCAGATTTTTTAGAGAAATTGCTTTTTGTCGAGCGCCCCGACTGGGACAGTTGGCGTGGATTGACCCTATACAAAACAAAAGCACATGATCTGAAACGTAGCTCGGATACAACGTCCTGTGGCATCAGACTCTGCTGTTGGTTACCTTCACGGCGAGCAGTTCAATGATATACAAAACAAAAGCACATGATCTGACACGTAGCTCGGATGCTACTTTCTGGGGTTCATATTCTGCAGGCGGTCACCTACGGTCCAGCCTTGTTGAGATATAGTCGGATACAACTTAAGAAGTCAGCAGATACCCCGCCCAGACGACTGAAGCGCGGCAGCTGATCGCCTCCGCGACTAAAGAAATAGTCCCGCTCATGCACGCGCCGATGTTCACCGAAGGCGGAGCCACCGGCCGTCCCGCTCATGACGTCAGTCCCGAGTGCGCGCCCATTGGTGCAGGTTTGTGTTCATCCGCCTTTGAGGAGGAAATGCCGCTGACTTCTAAAGTTGTATCCGACTATAGAGCTATCATATTTCCTACGGCTAACACTAACACACACTAAGTGGTGCACGCGTACGCTCACGGTACACCAGTCTTAGAGGAGAATTACAGCACGTTCGCCCTTGATGCCAGTGGAAAGAACCCCTTTTCATGGCATGCCTTAGCACATTATGCGCAAGAAATTTTAAGCCTGTGCGACTTTTGTGACAGAGTGTATACAATAGCACAACCATGTACAGTATAGCATAGCAAGGGGTGGGAAAGAGAAGTGAGGGTAAGGAGGAGCGATGAGGGGCTTAGGAGGAGAGAAGGCAACACATGAGGAGATAAAGAAAGAAAGAAGAAGATGATGAAAAAAGGACTTAATCTGCGTTTGCCAGGTGGCGGCGCTTGCTTCCCAGCTCTGCTGTTTATTCAGATTGCACAGGAGTGAAACTGGCCTCAATTTTGTTTTTAGTCTGTAAGACCTCTATTAGCCACTTTGATCATGTCATCAGGTTACCGTACGCAACAAGCAAATTGCGCGGCCAAAAATATTTAGAAAGAATGGAAGAGAAAAGCTGCGTGCTAACCACGGCGGTAAGATATTTCCGTACTACCGTGTAAGGTAAACAGGCTGTGCTAAAAACCCCTGTGAAGAAGGGAACGGTTCTTTGCAGGACGTTGTACAAAGGCTCGCCCCTTCGAATGACGCGTTGTATCTTGCGCGCTCGCACTCGATGACGCGTCGTTAAGTGAGCTTCTACGATAGTTAATGACGCGTCATTAAGCATTATAGTATTGAACTCAAGTAAAGTGCGTTGTGGGGCTAGTTGGTTCTAATACCGTTCTAATATTATAGTATTGGCTTATAACCCACGAGAGTAGACCGGTTCCTCGAGAAAACACGTGAGTCAAATTCGACCAGGAATTTTTAAATGAGAAATTTAGAAATATCATTACGTTACATAATTTTTAAATGCTAACATCCTGCCACGAGCCGAGCGCGCAGGTGTATTTTATACGAGTATGTTGCACCGTAATGAAGAAACAAAGAGTGTCAATGTAAGAAACCTGAGCAACACGTTCTTTACGAACACATAATCAACCAGTTCAAATTATCTACCTACAGACGAATGCTTACAGATATCTAGGAACCCGTATGTTATAGATGTGGGGCCACTGCAGACTTCAAACGTGACTTTCTTTTTCCCTAAAAGCGACGAAAAAAAATTAAACTATATAGAATGCGGTGCGGGGATGAGCTATCAACCACTTGCTACTGTGGCCCAATGGCTACACGCTCATCGCAACGTCAAGAGGTTCGATTCCCAGTCCAGGCAACTACACTTCATTACATACACATACTGACAGTAAACGTTAGAAGAAGCTCGAGTGATCTAGCGCAATCAGGACGCCTCCTATCCGATGTTCTCTCGCAACGACGACGCGATTTTCTTTCATCGTATACTTATAATCATTTCGCCCCGTGCGATAAACATCAGCGAATAGCGCTGCCGATCTTTTGCATGCCTGATTGTCGTGTTCATAACGCTTTTTAGACTAGTAATATGCAATGGTATTCAAGGCCCACACGGTAGCATAGGGACGGTAAAACTACCGAACAAGTCATCCACGTTGCACATACAAACACTTACCTGCCTTGCAGTGTCACAGGAGCAACTCCGTGCGGAGTGTAAAATACAGGGCTTCCCTTCGCTTCCGTGGGCGGTCACAGTTACACACTGCCTCTTCTAACGGACCTCTGATAAGAACTCGCAATCAAGCTGGCAGTCTATTCACATCAAGTACCACGAAGAGGCCTTATCTCGGTCGTATAGGCCTCGCCGAGCCAGCGTCGAGATTTTAGCGTGCAGCAATCTACGCTAAACACAGGTGAGAGCGGGAGATCATGCAGAAGATAGCGAATACCCGAGCCGAGTGCCAACGAAGGTAAGGGGACTTTATTACACGCTTGACTGAGGCAGGTGCAGTCATTCGGAGAGAAAAATGGGTTTGCGCTGGAGCTGTGAACGGGCGTTGACACCTATTGATTCATTTATTCGTTCGTTTATTCAATCATTTTTTTATTTTTAGAAAAATAAATGAAGGAATTGTTGTCGCCATTTCTTAGCGAAGGCTACCGCTTTCCACTTGGATGTTAGGATAAAAAAAAATAAATAAAAGAATATATACAAATATATACAGTCTTGCATTTGGCGAGTTCAAAAGTTGTCGCTTTAACACAGCGAACAGACAAGCACGGTGCCCACTTTCGATGTAGTTCTCCCAGTACTCGTCACAACTATTAGTGTTCAAAAAAAAATTTTGAAGCACTTTCATTGTTTTGTGATTTATCTGTGATGGCCATGGGCCTAGTATTTTCGCTAATGAGGACGTTCGCTTTGAGTCCAGCAAGCTGAGTTCCTGTTCTAGTCGCTATGTGTGATGTAATTGGGAGACTCGAGCAACAGATGTTGCACGTCCTCGTAGTCGAGACCGTACGAACATGTTGACGATGGCGCATTCATTCATTCATTCATTCATTCATTCATTCATTCATTCATTCATTCATTCATTCATTCATTCATTCATTCATTAACGAAAGAGTGAAGTGGCCTAAATTGATTATCAAACAGCCTGTTGTCATCTGTGGTATCCCCGTTGGTTTGTACCTCTAAATATCCCTCGAGAGGCGTTATTGTGCTGTCTGCCGCGGATTATTTCTTAATTTAAATATTTTTTTATTACTGAACTTTTTTTCTTTGGTAATAAGAATATTATAGGCGCCGTGAAATAAAAATTTTTACAATATCTTTTTGTCGCTGTTACAGGCGTGTCTGTTACGCGACTCCTACACGGTAAATCAGGTTGCGCAGCACTGACAATTGGGGGAGTTGGTACAGATGCATGGCAGCAAATCAGCTTGCACACACAACGGCAGCGGCTTCACTCACCTCCATGTTCGGCGCCGTTGTACGCTGACCGTCTCCATCTGCGGTGTGCTTTCCGGCAATGGCTGGTAAGACGAGCAACAGGTCAAACAACGCGGTGGAGCCCGCTTGATCAATTCGCGAATTATCTCTCTTTCTTCAGTTAAACTCAAATTGTCTTTCACCGACCGTCTCCTCGTTCGCAGATCCATCGTGGCTACAACACCGAAACCTCTCGTACCTTCTCCGCGACACCTACTGAAGTTGTTTGTTGCTATGGCCGAAAAGACACTGCAGGAGGCCGATGGTTCGCTTCGCAGCGCGGACAGCTTCGATGCACGTACAGGCGCGTACTCAGGGAAGGCTCACGGCGAGACGTACTGTACGTATACGTGTGTGTGGGCCGTGCGCGTATGAAACGCGATCCCGCCGCTTGTGCCGCGCCGGATTCCCATTGCTCCCAGGCACCGCAGACAAATAAGCAACGAGACCGCGTCAGCGACGCGCAGTTTCACCTTTTGTAATAACGTGCCCATACGCCGCTCAGTGTCAACAACTGTTCAGTTTTATCCGAAAACAGTGTGCCCAGGGGCGACGCCAGGATTTTTCGGCTGGGGGGGGGGGAGGGTCGAGAGGGGAGAGAATTCTGGGGAGGCAAGAGCCCCCCGTACCCCCCCCCCCCCTGGCGCCGCCCCTGAATGTGCCAGTTGAACTCGACGACGGTCAGTTTCCTGCGTCGCGCTCATATCGTATCGTATAAATAAAACAACATTTCAGTTACTACAAACTCCTTGTTTAGCTGCGCACATCGCTACGCAAATTACTAAGTGTTGTGTATACGACAACAGAGGAAAATTTTAAAAAGTTGCCAGGAGCACTCTTACGTTGTAGAGTCCTCCTCGGCGGTACAGTGGTTACGGTGCTCGGATGCTGGCCGTCGGCAGGGGGGTGCAAAAGGGGCACTTGACCCATCCGCCCCTCTAGCCATACCAGCGCTCCCCTTCACACCCAGGCACTATGAAACACGAGTTTGCACCCCCCCCCCCCCCCCCCACGAGACAAAATCCTGCGGACGCCCATGCTGCTGACACGAAAGCCACGGGTTCGATCCCAGCCGCGGCGGTCGCATTTCGGTGGAGTCGAAATGCTAGAGGCACTTTGCGATATCCGTGCATGTTAAAGAACACCAGATGGTCCAAATTTTCGGAGCCCTCCACTACGGCGTGCATGAGAACCATTTCGTGGTTTTGGCACGTAAAACCCAATATTATTACATTATAGACGGTCGTATGCTTGTGTGAACAGCAGATAATGAAATTCTTTATCAGCAAAACCAGGATAATAAACACAAAACAAAAAAATGTTTTGTGAGCCTTGTGTCTGCATGGCTGATTGTCATGTATCTTTTTCTAAGATCATTCTACTAAGAAATCTTGCTTGTTGTCCATGCCATCTTACCACTGAAAGATCTGCCGTATGAGCAGCTTTAAGAATTGCATCCTATACGCAATGAGTTTATTGCCTTGGTCGTTTTCTTTCTTTATTTTGGCTACTTGTACAGATTGTAGTCGTAGTCGGTCTTCGCCAAGATGGTCTTGCAGCTGACCTTTGCGTTGCCTGCGCTGTAAAGGCAAGCATGGCAGAAAATAACAGTTATCGTAACGGGTACAATGACGGGTGCGATTTGTACGCTCTCTCACAAGCGTACAGCGCACTCGTGGAAAGCGTAGGACATACGTAATACAGACCCGGCCATCTTGAAGACGTTCGGCTGTACGTACTCCACATCCGTGTTGCGGCAGATGAGAGTTGCCAGCGTCACCTTGGCGATGTCCTGGACTTGTTCTGCTCAAGAAGTTCAAAAAGATGATCAGTGATACCTTGCTGTGAGAGTGTGGCAATTGACTGTGGCCTGTAACATTAACCCATCGTGAAGTGTCCTCCTTCTACTCACTTGTCCTACACAGCATTATCTTTTAAATGATCATTGTCTTCGAACTATCGAATTGACAGACAACAAGCAACGGTTTAAGAAAACCAGAAATCATTCCTGTTAGCTGTTTTAGTTCTCTTTTTTTGTCACCATATAGCGGGCTTTAATCACACACAGCGTGTCAGCTTATGTAGTAATATAATAATCCGCCATGGTGACTCCTGCTCAGCAGCTATGGTGTAGCTGCTGAGCAGGTCGCAGGTACGATTCCTGATCGCGGCAACCTCGCTTGGATGAAACGAATTGCAAGAATGCTCGTCTGCCTACAGTTGCATGGGTTCCTCTTGCCCCGTACTATTTATTGACAGTGTTCTAACGTGCAACCCAGTTGTTTGTCTTCCTTCGACATCGTCATTTGCAATGGCAAAAATAATGAACGAACACCACCAAGGCCAAGTGACTTCATGAGGGAACGGTGAAGTTAATACAGAACTTAGTTCATACGGCGTTAATTCTGATTACTCGGCAGCTTCTTTGGGACGTTAATGTCCATGAATCAACCAGTCAGCCACGGAGGACCTAGGTGGTAGGACAACTAACAAGTTCTGCAACGTTTTCACCTGGTTTCCCAATACTCCTACATTGCACTAGTCAGTTTTCATTGCCTCTTTCGGACACCTGCAGAAAGCCATGAAGCGTATGAAGCCAAAAATCACGCACCCTTGCTGAAGGCCCCCGGGTGGTAGAGGTTCTCGAACCAGAAGCGGTCCGCGTACTTGATCCGGTAGTACTCCTCTCCCAAGATGCACAGCGTGGTGGGCCCGTAGAAGGAGCCGTGCACGGGTGTCTCCAGCGCCAGACCAGCAATCAAGTCCAGGTCCTCGAAGTAGTTCCTGACGTAACCGAGACCACCTAGTTCACGGTTCGGCTCGACTCATCTACAGTGCTGTCATTATAATTGCAAGACGCAAAAGTCAGGAGCCCTTACCCTATCGAGAAAATGGAGGCAAGCGATGCTTGGCATGTACCTATTTCTTACTTTCTTCCTATCCGCGGCGGAAGCGAAACGGCTCTGATTGGTAACTGGCATGGCGTGAGTTGGCATCATGCCTAATGAGTCACGTTCCGGCGCCGGAACATGAGGTCATGCGTTCATATTCAGGTCACAATGAAATGTGGCAACGTGAAGTGCAAAGTGACCTCGATAAAAGATCAGATTGTCACATCAGAAATAGCTGATCGCCGACAAGCCCACGATTGAGATAGCATCATTTTTTTGGAAAACGGCGCATACAAATACGCATTTTACCGGCGCACCTTCGAGGGCCGCATTTCTGTACACGCTCGCCGGCGCCGGGTTTTGCGCGTACGACAACGCCACTACCGAGATCTGCAACTCATAACAACCTACGCTTGAACAGAAGAATGTCAGAGCTGCTGACATGCTTTGCGCGCACACGCACTAGGACACTTCTTGAAGTAGAGCACCAAGTCGGGCTAGTTGGTTCACATTCATTGTAAAGCCTATTAACTGCGCTAGTAAACACAGACAAATACGCGTCCTGCCTTCCCTCGTCTTTGTCCGTGTTTACAAGCGCAGTTGATACACTTCATGAAGAGTTAACTGCATACCGTGCGCACCGTGTTGCGAGCATATATACCTTAATAGGCGTCAAGTTTACGCTATCATGCCATTTCTTTGGAAGCTGACAAACGCCGTCGTATTATAGTCAGTCCGACATCGTACACCGTTCCTCATCTCACCAGCGTTGTGATGCACCTGATCTCTGCCATGGCGCGCTTCTTGCTGCGCAACAGAAGTCATCTGCGCTGCATTGTACCCTGTCATCTTCGCGTGTTAGAAGGAGGAGCCTCGCGTGAAGCTCAAGCGATATCTCGATATCTCTTTCTATAGGCTTTACCTTCGAACAAACTTGCTACATTCTCCCAGGTAAGTGGGTTTGTTCTTTTTTCTTCCTCACTACTTCAGAGTTTCATGGATAACGCTTCAAAGGAGCTTATTGGTACGCCTACGACTTTGCAGTTGACGTGGTGCACTTACGGATGCACGATTCTAAGATATACATGGGAGCACTGTGCCGTCAGTCGACAAAAGGTTTCGTCTCGGCTCACTAAACAATCGTGTACCCGTAGACGGCCTTGAGCCTGTTCACGGCGTCGTACGACTTGCTCTCCTTCTTGAAGTCGTCGAAGGAGTAGACGGGCTTCAAGCCGCAGAGCACTCGGTAGTGCAAGTACGATGGCAGCCCGTGGTCTCGGCCACGGTTCACGTCCAGCGACAGAAGGTCCTTGCCGAACTGGTTCGGTGGGTTCGCGAACAGGAACCTCGTGATCTGTGAAAGTGAAAGGAAGTGGGGGAGGTGCAATTATTTTTAACAGCGAAGCTCTTTACGCCGGAGCTTAGGCCGTTCGGTGGGCGCAGAAAAACCTCGCCGAGCGATGACGACACCATCCGTCGCCTAGCAACGCGTTAGAAAAAGGAAAGGAGGAGGAGTAGGAGAAGAAATAAATAAACGGAAATATCTTGGCGAGGCGGGGTTCGAACCCGGCTACCCACGGTGCGCAGGCGAGCGTCGAAACCACTCGGCTATCCAGGCAAGCTAGCAGAACAAGCATTTATGGGAACCGTATGATTGCGTAGCTATGGGCGAGAGAACGAGAAAAAAATAGAGAGAAAGGGAAAGAGAAAGAAAGAGAGAGGGAGCCTCAACTTAGCTTTCCTAGACTTAACTGGCCCTCTCTATGCTCATGTGCATATACCTAGGCTTGACTGGCTATCTCTAGGCTAGGCTTGGCTGGTATGCTAAGGAAGGCCGCCCAGCTCCTCCGTTCTTTCAGACTTGGTACCAACAGTGCGAAGCTACCCTAACTTTTCTTTTCAGCGAGGCCGTCTAGGCTGCATAGCGGCAAGCCTTCGTGGAGCAGTACACAAGCATGCAACCAAGATGGCGTCTTAGAGCACACTCTATGTTTACCTCCTTGCTGTAGACGGTGTCCTGGTGCTGCATGTTGTGGTAGGCGGCGCCCATGATGAGCGCACGCACGGGGTCCGTCTTGGGCTTGCAGAAGTCGTCGAGCGTGTTCAGGTCGTACGAGACGCGCGTCGTGTGGAAGCACTTCTGGCCCTCGCGGTGGAACTTGGTGCCCACCGCGGCGTGCGACACCCGGTTGGCGGCCGTCGCGTACGGGTTTAGCAGCGACGGGTTCAGCGTCGCGTTGTAGTAGTAGTGCGGCGTCGGGATCGACAGCCGGTAGTCCTCCATGATGCCCGGACCGAGAACGTGCGGCAGGTACTCCTTGTACGTGATGACCTGCGCAGACGGCGCTACAGTGAGTTTCGTTAGGTGAATCTTATAGTTCTTGTGTTTGCTATACGTAGCTGAGTCATGGCAGTGGACAATATGGGATATGGGGTCAAGTTGTGAATGTGCCCATAGACGTTCAGACTCAGACTGTGAGCTGCCTTTCTAGAGGCACTTCCGACGACGTTGCAAAAGAAACCGCTCAACTACTTTAGCAGGGGCGGCACCAGGACATTTCTTAACTGGGAGGGGTGGTGTGTGTGTGTGTGTGGGGAGGGGGGGGATGCACCCACTACAAGTGAGTTCCTTCAGGGGGCGCAGGGGAGGGCAAAGGGGACGGCCGGCAGAAACCTTGGTAGCCGCGAAAGTAGCCTAGTGTTAAGAAATACATAAAGGGAGCACAGACCAGAGCGGTCATTGTGAGAGGAGCTCGAACACTTGTTCTGCTCTGTTATCCGCTGTGACGAACAACAGGCTCCTAAGCCGCGCGACATCCACTATAACGCACGAAGTCAGTTTCAAGCTAGCCCCGCAGCGGACTTGAAACTTGAACGGACTTGGATGAAGCCAAGTCGCCCGCAAGTTCACGAACGATTTATGGCGAGCGGCAAAGCTATCTTGAGACTGGTTGAAGTCAAGTACCAGCCATGTAACATCTCTGCACCCGTGGAAGTCTGACCGTACTTTTCAGCCCAAAAGGCTCATCTTCCCATGCCCTCTCCCACGTGCGCGACACGTTGTAGCTCGAAACTGCATGAAGTCGAGCTTATGCTACTCTCCCGCTCCCTGTCATAATTTAGGCCGCTCAGTTGCACATTGAATTATTCTTAATTGGGTTTCATATACGTCGATTGATTGATTGATTGATTGATTGATTGATTGATTGATTGATTGATTGATTGATTGATTGATTGATTGATTGATTGATTGATTGATTGATTGATTGATTGATTGATTGATTGATTTGGAAATACTGGCAGCTTGTGTCCCCGGCGTTTCTGCATAAATCGCTGATGCTAAAAGATACATCTCATGAAACAGCCAATGTAATAAAATGGTAACTTGTTTCTTTTTTTTTTTTTTTGCTAGCGCGCTAGCTAAGGTCGCATTCATAATTCCGTATCTAGAGTCGCTATAGCCTCCTTCCGTCAAAAAAAAAGAAAAAGCTGCGGCCCGGCAGGCCGCAATAAAGGAGAAAAGCCGAACATGATAAATTTATGCGACTACACAGCGCATTGTATTATAATTAACAGTTTTTTTGACGGTCAGGTCTTCCTTATTTGACAATTTCTCTTCACAGATTTATTTGTAGCTTGATCTGTAAATACGCTTCCTGACGGTTCAACTGAAGAAGTAGTGATGCTACAAACGACAGAGCATTGGATGAAAAGCTAAAGATGTCCACCTGATAGCTAATCTGAACCGTGCCCGGCAAGCAAAAGCAGAGGGCCCACCTGTAGGCAGGCGCCGACCATCTTCCTGGCCACATTGTAGACCTTCTCGTCGGGCCAGCCTTTCTTCTTGAGCTCATCGGCGATGTGGTTGTGCTCGCGCACCAGAAGCGTCTGCAGCGAAGCAATCACGGGCGTCAGCGACGCGCGCTGGTCCCCTGCGCACAGCGACCACGCACGTCATCAAATGTCATCACCCTGTGTGCACTATGGACGGAAGTCTGAAAGCTTGATGTTTGTTCCATGCTGTTAATAGCTACTACATGCTTTCCGTAGTGCTTGATGTAGAAGCTGCCACACACAAGGAGCATAGAGAAAGCACGACGACAGACAGAGAGCGATCGAGAGAGGTCAAGAAGTGAAAGGCAGGGCGGTCAACCACGAGTGTCCGGCCTGCTGACCTACACTGGAGATAAGTCAATGGGAAATAGAAAGAATTTTAAAAATGCGGGACGTTTGCACTATGTTGGGCAAAGTTTAGCACAGCGAAGCTGGTTGATCCTCAGCTTGTCGTGTTGCATCACGGGAATCATAACGCCGGCGGCGATTGAATCCAGCGTGCTTGGCCGAAGAAGCGGCAGCCAAGGGACGGCGACGGGCGGATCCGGAATACGCGCAAAGCTTAATTGTCACTCTGAATGTGTTGAAATCGCTATCCCTGAGCCCAGGTGTAAGAAACTGTGGCGGTTGCTATGGGGACGGCTCGGCGGCGGCGGCTCCTCGGCGCGGCGGCGGCCTGGCTATTTTTAGCAACGGCGCAGCAGGGGTGTTTTGTTAACGGACGTCTTACTGTCAGCTTTAAAAAAAGGAGAGTGAGCACAGTACGCGCACAAAAGGTTGCACAGAAGCACTACAACCAATCGCTGTCACTGAGAGCAGTGTTTCAAGAACTACAGGTGTGAACAAATATCTTTCCGCGTTACCAAAGGATACGGCCAATGCCTCGGAAAATATTCTGCTCGAGCACAGTTGGCCTAGAACACCGCCTTTAACGAGCTACTGGCCCCCAACCAGCAATGCTTTTTATACATTAATTCTGTAATGTAACAAGTAAGGGGCAAGCAGGGGGTACTCGACTGATGTATGCATTGAGAATATTGGCGTAACCAGCGGAGGAGGGGGGGTCAGTGCCTCCCTCCTGAAATATTCAGTTTTGCATATATATATATATATACACGCACACATACAAATGCACACACGAACAGAGTATGGTTGATCCCCCCTCCCCGAAAAAAATATTTCTTGTTACGGCCCTGATTGAGAAGAAAGAACAGGAGGACAGGGAGAGAGGAGAAGGAAAAGTATGATAGTGCCTTGGGAAAAAAAGATGCAAATGATTTAACGCAACCAAGCAACAACCGCGAGTAATTTGCGCGTACAACACGCTTCATTCGAAGTAAGAACGTATTTGATGACAAGGCAAGTAAAGTAGTAATTCACCACAATGTGAGATTCACATAGTTCTCAATGCAGCAAGAAGAAACCGTATGGATTAAACAAGAATAACTATATAGTCCTTTAAAACTTAACGCGCAACATGCAACTGTATTTCACTGTGTGCCGCGAGTAATTATCGTAGCAAGAAACTACTACTCAGTCGATCACAAGAGAGATAAGCTTACCGGCCATAAAACATTGCTTGTCGCAGCCAGGCATGTAGCTGTTGCAATCCCCTTCGCTTTTGCGCGGCAGCAGGCCTTTGGGAATGTACAAACTGGACTTGTCCACTTTCATCTTGGCTGAAATGGACGAAACAGTTACTTTGGCATAACTTTATATCATGTCTCGACAGAATGCACGACCTTGATATAACGAAGTCGAATTCGTAACAATACTTGGTTCGCTATGTCCAACACCTTAAAGGACAACCAAGTAGCTAGTGCTTTAAGTGACGATGTGCGCCACCTACCTCCCTTGCCGTCGTCGCTGCGGAGCTTCTTCGACTCCTCTTCACTGCTGCCGTAAACGACGCTGCCGTCTAGGAATGACGTCACCTCGTTTATCTGTTCCCTGTAATCCCCTGCGTGGAAGACATTTCTCTCGTCAAAGGCAGGCCTCGTCATTATGTGCTTTTCAACAGCGAAGCTGCTTAAGCCGGACGTTCAGGCCGTTCGGTGTGTGCAGAAAAACCATGCCGAGCGGTGACGTCACCACTGCGTCGCCTAGCAACGCGTTGGACGAAGGAAAGCAGGGGAGAGGAGAATAGAAGTGGAGAGGACGACGCGAATAAATAAAGAAAACGAAATAAAATTTCTTGGCAAGGCGTGATTCGAACCCACGTACCCACGGTCCGAAGCCAAGCGCCGCAAACACTCGGCTATCCAGGCGCGCTAGCAGAACAAGCATTTGTGGGAACAATATGATTGCGTTGCTATGGGCTAGAGACCGAGAAAAGAATACAGATAGAGAAAGAAAGACAGACAGAAAGAGAAACAGAGGGAGAGAAGAGACAGAAGGAAATAGAGAGAGAGAGAAAGAAATAGAAAGAAAGCATATCATAGCCATGTATATATAGTACAGTATAGCAAGGGATGCGAAGGAAAGTGAGGGTGAGAAGGGGAGAGGGTAAAAGCATAGCATAGTCATGTATATACTGGCTACACTCCCGAGTTTTTTTTTTTTCCAATTTTGCATGTCGATATATACACGCACACATACAAAGACACGCACGAACATACATAAAGTATAGTTGAACCCCCCCCCCCCCCCCGAAACAAGTTGTGGCTACGCTACTGACAGGGAGGAATAAAAAAGGGGGAAAGCAGCTACGTCAGCGCGTGTCGTGACATTGATCGCGAGTCATCGGCCAATAGCAACAATCTGCTGTATGACACCATATAGCAGCTGCCGGCAACTCCGAAGAGAGTGAGGACGGGTCTCCGTATGAAGAGAGGGCACTTGAGAAAGTGGCAACATTGCGCTCCGCTTGTAGACTCTCCTTGGCGCGCACAACTGCAAGATTTCGCTGAGCTCTTCACAGAAGCAGCGTCTGCTTTCCGCTGTATGTGTTTTGTCACCAAGCAGGACACCTTTAGGCTTCTATGGCACACGCGCATGTGAAAACACGAAACCGATCATTCGTATTTCACATGAGGGTGGGACCTGCGAAATGAATCCGGTGTCGTAACATTGTAGCTGTCGTTATATTTATAGTGCAAAGAAGAAACAGGCAGACCTCGGACCCACCTGGACTGTTTCTGGGGCAAGCGGTGCGGCTCGAGTTGTACGCGCTGGACCGGACCATGTCCATGCAGTGGCCCATGGGATAGAACTCGTCCTTGTGATCCATGGTGATGTGGCAGCACTCTGGGTGAGGCTTAACGCCCTTACCGCAGCACTTGGGCGCTGCGACGATGAAAATCAATAACTTATGTCGTTTTGAGAAGTGCGCTCACGCCGTTGTGTTCAATAATATTATGTTCTGGTTTGCAATATGTAAGGAGCGGGGCGGTTGTGGAACCGTCACAGCATCTTGTACAAGCACGTGACGAGAAGCTCATACCGTGTCGCGACGTCAGGGTGCGCTAGGAACCGAATCTAGCTTTTAAAACCATGTAAATAATTTCGCAGGGTGCACTCATGCTTACCAGTACATTTTATAGGCTCTTGAGGGCTTGGCCTTCTATTTAACAAAAAAAAAACGGCAAATGAAAATTTTCGTGCCAGTACCCCTTTAAAACCTCAAATATATTCCGCAACCATAAGCCTGCAAAAATAGCGTAGCCGTTCAGCGCAGAAGCTCAGGTGAGATCCAGTCCCAGAGATACTGCGCAGCAGACACGTACTTCTCTGTGAACATGCATACTATAGAGTAAGGTAAAAAAAAAGGAAAAGGTGATGAGAAGAGCGTCACTCACGAGCCTTGGTGACCTTGCCATCGACCACCTGGGCGGTGGTGAACGTAGCGGACGATGTGAGGTCGTGAGCCAGGAGCTGTCCAAAGTGTACGATCAGGTCCGAGTGATAGCTATACTCCGTGTCGCTTGACTGCCAGGAGGTGCCGGACAGCGCCATGGATACCAGCCTAGGGTTGGGCAGTTTGCGGCCATACGCGCCCTTTCGGCTGGTCCACATTCCTACGTTGCCCCCAGATCAAAGAGTACTTATTCCCGTAATAAAGCTTGCAAAATACGAATGCTGGGGACACATCATACGAGAAGTCATGTAGGTGAAAGCAGGACGCGCAGACACAGCAGATTTCAAACTGATGATGTGAGAGCCCGAAGCGATACGTAGCCAGTTCTCAACTTCTCATAGAGAAAGCGTGGCTCTCTAAAGTCTTTTCACAACTGCGCTACGCACAACTGGCACACATGCAAAAATGCATGGAAAACGCCATGAAAAATTTACCCAACGGACCTTCTGCCTGACTTTTCTTCTACTACGGCAGCGCAAACAAAGATTGGTATTGTACCGGTTACTCAGTCCAGCGGTGTCCGTACGAAAGGGTACTTGAATGCGGGCCGCGTACTTTGCCCGTGCAAGGTCGAAAATGATAGCTAGACCGGATACTGCATATGCCAAGAAACATACAATGTGAACTCTGTGAAACTGAGCTGTTTTCGCCGAGTACGGGTGTTTTTCAAGTCTAAAGCCAACTGCTCAAATGAATATACTATAGGTGGAGCCAGAGTGGTGTTTGGGGATTGAACGTCCCCTTTTCCCCCATCCCCAAGTTTTTGCATTTTGTGCGATGTATACGCGCACACATACAAAGACAGACCCACGTACATTTCTTGGAGTCGGACCCTCCCTTCCCAAAATAACAACCTGACTACGCTCCTGCTACAATTAATTAATTAATTAATTAATTGATTGATTGATTGATTGATTGATTGATTGATTGATTGATTTTCAGCACCTAAATGCAGAATCTTCGGTGGCGGTGACATGAGAAAATATGCGTTCCAACATCTCACTGACGTCGGCACTTTTGAGACGTGAAATGTAGAGCTCTTTCATAATAAGCATGTGGAAGAATGGGTCTGGCATCATCTCACTATCGTCGACACCTTGCTGACTGCTCTTATCCGTGTAAACGAGACGCAAGAGCACCGATTTTTGGGCGAGTTGGTATTGCACAGCAGAACACTTAAGCGCGCTGAGACGCGGACAGAGGGAGGTGATGACAACACAAGCGCTTGTGTTATCTTCTCCTTCTGTCCTTGTTTGTGCGCGCTTAAGTGTTCTACTATGTAAATGAGAGCTCGCACGCTGTCGTCAGGCGCCGAAACGCACCGTTCCCGTAGTCGGGCTTCAGCAGGCGTCCGTACGACTCCCCGGCACGACCCCAGCAAGGGTAGCGCAGGTTGTTGCAGGAACCGTCGTGCGTGCGGTAGCGGGCGTTCGGGTTGCAACGGACGGGCAGCAGCCGCTTCTGTTCCTTGTCCAGCTTGCGCGGCCGGCCATGTCCCGGACGCACTGGGACAACCATTGGCTTACCAGCGTAAGGGGGTGGAGGAGGAGGTGGAGGTGGAGGAGGGGGCGGCGGCGGCGGCAATTTCATATGCTGGTGAGGAGGCTTCGGCATTGCGACCTATAATAGAAGAGGGGTTGCACACTGGTTGCGCAATTGCAGTATCTTGAATCACTGACGACACTACAAAGTCACGACAATAGTGCTGTCCAAGAGCCAGCATTGCCAGTGAACAGTCGCAACGTGTATGTCAGTCCGATTTATCTAAGAAATCGCAGCAACGCCCTCATAGCGACTGGCGTTGAAGCGTGGCCTCCGCGATTAATTCCGGCAGCACACCATTGCTGTGCACTGCCGGAGCTAATCGCGGAGGCCACGGTTGAAGACCGGATAGGCCAGCGCAAACAGGACGACACAATAATGAGGCAAGACAGGGCTAAGTCTATGGATCTGTCTTATAAACCGGCGTGCGACATGATAAGTATGTGAGTTGAGTGTTGTGCCGTGTGATGTGGGGTTACATTATAATAATTCTGTACTTGGACTGTCTACTTCAGCGCACACTGTTGGATAGGGTTAGATACTAGGCGGTGACGAGAGGCGCCGGTTCCCCAGCTCTTGAGTCCTGTCCATTTAACACGCTGGGATAGACCAGTTCACCCAGCGAACTCTTTCAGAACACCACGTCTGGTCTCTTTTTATGTGTTCCAGCGTGCTGTCACTTAGATACAAATACAGCAAGCAGTACAATAGTGAGAGTAAAGTCAGCTCGATCTTTCTGGCGTGGTTAGAATTTCCGGTACTTGAATGAAAGCGGTTGCTTAAGCTGACCTCAATACGGTACATCGACTTGCAATTTCACTAATTGGTGCAGTCGACACTTACTCAGTAGTACACCGGCGTCGTGGGCACCGTACACTGAAGGCAAGCGCGGAGGCACGGGTAAACGGCTATGCGGCACGTGGGCCAGACGTACACGCTGTCGTGCGGGCTGGCGAAGTAAATAGAGTGGTTTTCAGGTAGTTGCGTACTTACGGTAAACCAGTTCTGCTAAAAGACATTATTTTTCGTTCAGCATTAGTGTTGGTGATGCGCTGGCTATACTACTAAATGATTCAAAAGAGCCCGGGTATGCTATGAGTGTATGCTATCAATTTTGATCACCCAGCCTTTCTACCGCAATACCACGGAGAGGTGGCTCATGCGCAGAGGGCCTGACGTAGCGTACTATCAACCGAAGGTACTGAGGATCCGAGAAACTGTGCAGTAACAACGGTAGTCCTGAGATTTGACGTTTACGTCGCGGACTCGCGGTATTGCACTGTTTACTACAAAAGGTGATGAAAACGAGGCCACCACAAGCTTGGACAGCATGCCTGCACATGAAGGTGCATGTTACTATCGGGCTCCGTTGCCTCACGAATCTCCTGCCACCATATTGGCTGCCACTTTCGGTTCAGACATGCAACGAAAGGGGTCCTGCAACAAAAGACGTTGCAGGACCCATTTAAACTCTGGCTGTTCAGAAACCCAGCACAACTCTACTGGTTTCCCTCTGGAGCTGTGATTTTGATCTTCCACTAAATTTCTACGTCTCAACTGAGTGCAACATATTCCGTATTATAGGGGAATATTCTGCCGTGTGCTTGAGGCAAGTGAGCCTACTTACAGGTGGCGCAGGTGGGTGGGGATGGTGCGGTGCGGGTGGAACAGGACGTGGGCCACTGCTTAGGGGCCACGGCGTGTACCACAGGTGGCGCCGGTGGCGGAGGCCGCGGTGGTGGAGGTGGTGGGTGCTGGTACGGTTTCTGCTGGTGGTGTTGGTGCGGAGGTGCCTTGTGCACAGGGGCGTACGGCCTGCCCGACCTTTCCTCGGCCACGGCCATGTCTCCCTGCGCGGTGTCCTGTACGCTGGACGCAACAGCATGGCGAGCGTCACGCGGTGGTCGAAAGGGACAGACAGACACATCTTGACTTCGTTTAACTTCCCATCGGCGCGTATTCGATTGCTCTTTAGGGCCACCGAATCTCTGACCGACGAATCACGTAACCTTCCACACAGCTTTTCACAGCGAAGCTTTTCACAGCGAAGCTCCATCGTGCAAAACTCCTCAGGTGGGTATGCGCCACAGGAATTGGGCAAGCCCCACTACCGAGTACAGCAGGCGCGGGCGACAAACGCAAAACTCTGCTCGGCGAATCGGAGCACGTGAAAGAGAGGGAGAGGAAGAAAGAGATAGAAAGAAAGAGAAAATAGAGAGGGAAAGAGAGAGGCAGAAAGGAAGCGATACACAAAGAAAGGGAAAATAGAGAGAAATAAAGGGAATAAGGACATAGAGAGAAAGAGATAGAAAGAAACACACGAAAAAGACAGAAAAACAGATAGCAAGACAGAAAGAGAAAGAAAGAGAGAAATAAAGACAAACAAAGAAAGAGAGAGACGGAAGGTGAGAGAGAGGGAGAGTAAGGAAAGGGAAGAAACAGAACTAAAGTTAGAAAGAGCGAGAAAGAGAAAGAACTAGAGAGAGAAAAAATAGAAAGAGAGAAATAGAAAGAAACAGGTACAAAAAAGAGATACGAATAAGAAACAGAGAGAAAGAGAAGAAAGAAAGAAAGATATAGAGAAACAAGGAAGTTATTCAGTAATAGCCACACATGCTTCTGTTACTGATGAGAAGGCAGGGGTGGGAATTTATTCAGCAGCACTAAATTGGTCGTTTTCCCTTCGTTTGCCCGACTTCACGCCAATATTCCAGGCAGAATTAATCGCAATTATTCTTGCTTTGCGGAAACTCCCAGCACATATCTCTTCAGCAGTTATATTAACGGATTCCTTGTCTGTATGTACGGCATTAACAGTACCACAGCCGTCGAGCTGCCTAACAGAACTTTACTCATATATGCCCAATCACGTACGGCACGTCCGGTTGGTTTGGGTACCAGGCCACACTGGACTGATATTAAATGAAGCGGCGGACACTCTGGCGGCAGCATCCCTTAAAGGACCGGTCCTAAATCTTCTGAAGCCGTCCTCTAATAACACGATCGCACGATTCCAAAATTTTTGTCTGCAAGAGGAACGTATCAAATTTTCTGTCCTAAACAATACATATTTTCAGCACGTTAGGTTCCCGTGGAATAGCACATGGTGTAATACAAGGCAATCGGAAGTAACGTTAACTAGACTGCGATGCAGAATACCGTCACTAAATTTTTATTTACACAGGCCTGGTTTCGTTCCTTTTCAAAAACTTGGCCTTGAGCTTTCCACATCGGCATTACTCTCCCTGGGGGCGTCGGCACTGGGGCAATGGAAGAGGGGCATATATGATGCCATATTCATTTTATATTAAAGAAACAAAGAGACTGCCATGTTAATATTATAAGTAGAAACATGTCATTTCATTCCCTTACTTAAATTTCTGTAATTGCTTATTTATTTAATTTTATTATTTAACACTCGTTTAATTAACATTCCATTAAAAAGAAAAGAAAAAATCAAAATTACCCTAACAATTTTGCTTCACTATAAATTATCTTTTTCGCATATTCCTTTTATTTTATTTTTTTCACAAATTCTACTGCCGCACGCTTCATGGCCGATCCCCCGTAGTGGGTTGAGCTATTCCCCTGAGGAACCAACCAACCAACCACCCAGCTCTGCTCTTCGTTCAGGCTTGGCACCACTAGTGGGAAGCCTCTGTAATTTTTTACTCTATATAGTGTGGCCAAGACACCCTTGCACAAGACCACAAGAGCTTTATTGCGCTTCTTTAAAATTAGGTACACCACTTGTTTTTTGCTAGTTGTGTCGACTAACGACTAAGAAAGAGCAAGATACATTGCGCTTATAGTATTAATTGAACCTCCTACCTAATAAATGTCTCTTCATTTAACTTGATTATACAGCGTACTTTTGCAAATCATCTCTTTGCTGAAGGCATGTTCGACGAATCGTCCGACGTGCCGCTTTCCGCGAGCCACGTCAAAACTATAATTTTTCTTCGAAATGAACATAACCACAAACGAATTTGCATTATATTTCAAGCTTGAGATGTTATTCTCTTTGTGCAAAAGCAGAGCGTAAATGGCTAACGTATAAATAAATGTATAATTACAATTTAGTTATTATTTACTATAAAACGCGTAAATCAACATATTGAGAAATTATTTTTGTTGCAATAGAATATCGAGTACCGTGAAATACTGTGTAAATTTGATGCATATACATATCTGAAAGGGTTAAGGACTGTACGAATGCTTGCGAGTGTCGACCCGAACATTCCTCTGCATATGTGCTCGCAAACTGCTTTTTATTTACTTCGCTTACATTTCCTTATTATACTTATCTCCTCTTCGTAAGTGTAGGCCAGCAAACCGTGCACGCCGCTGCAGTCTGCCGCTTTCCTCGAAACCGTCCAAAACTGTCCACCGACGTGTAGCCAGTCTCTAATTCATGCTATCCTGGACAGTTGATGATTATTATTGTTGGGGTTTTACGTCCCAAAACCACGATATGATTATGAGAGACGCCATAGTGGTGGGCTCAGGAAATTTCGACCACCTGGGGTTCTTTAACGTGCACCTAAAAATAAGTACACGGGCTTCTAGCATTCCGCCTAATTCGAAATGCGGCTGCCGCGGCCGGGATTCGATCCCGCGACCTGTGGGTCAGAAGTTCGAGCACCATGACCACTATACTAATGTTGAAGATTGGGCAAGCTGTTTTCTCGTTTTTGAACTGAAACAGCGCAAGAATATCAAAGAACGACCGAGCCAGCCAAACGAAAGATGACACTTTAGAGTTTGGAGCCTATTGGCGCACTCTAGAACCCTTAGCAGGGCAGCGCCAGAAGACACGACAAAGAAGTGTGGTACACAGGACAAGCGCCTGTTCAGTGTATCACTTAAGGCCCGTAGCTAGGAATTTTTTTCTAGGGGGGGGGGATGAAGTTTTACTTGCTGAAGGCCTTGACTATTTTAGAAAAACACCCATTTTCACAATTTATTTTCGGTGAAACACCCCCTCCGTCAGAGTTTGGGGGGACCCGGGCCCCTAGACCCCCCCCCCCGTCCCCCTGGCTACGGGCCTGGCACCGCTATCATTTGTCCGTGTCTTTTGGTGCTGCCCTGCTAAGTGTTCCTACAAAAGAAAGGACAGACCGCTGGTCCTTTGTCCTTTCGTTTGGCTGCCTCGGCCGTTTCTTTGTTTTCCTGCGCTGTTTCAGTTCCTAGGCAATCACTTGAAAACAACATTAGTGAAGATTCACCCTTCATTCTGTCCCTCAGCAGGCTCCTCGTCCTGCGGGCTTTTCTCGACCGCCGTTAACGGGCCAGTGCCGTCGGTCGGTAGCGGAGAGACAGCATCATCGGCCAGGACTGTAAACCCGCGGTGACCGTGTGTTCGGCAGGAGCGTTGAGCTGCTTGGCGGCGTAAGGCTCGGTTACAGGGTCTTCTGCGCGATCGCCCGCTTCGTCCACTGCAACGAATCAGCAAAGTGATGCGGATAGCTCTCGCGTGACGTTACCATATAAGCTTTTTTTTCTTTTTTTGACGGTGGCGGTTTTCCACTGGATTTTCGCTGCCTTCGACATTATCGCTCGGCGCAAGAAGCACCTGTCGTGCTGTCACGCCGCTTCTCGGCGTTAGCAAAGATGGCGGCCACTGTGACCTTGTGATAAAGCCTAAATTTCTGATCATGGGCAGCCCTTAAGCCGTAAAGGACAGCAGAAGCTTAAAGGGGCCCTGCAATACTATTAAGGGAGTTTATTGCTTCACGAATCGACGCCGCTATTTTTTTATGAATCCGTCAAGTACGAGCGATATTTGTCGCACGCTGTATAATTGCTCTGTCTGTTCTCTCGTCCCCGACGAGCGCGCTGGAAGCTGAGCAGGGAGGGATAACAAGGGGGAAAGAAGTTACGTCACGCGTGCGTCATGATCTTGAACACTTTCTTTTTATTGCGATGGCAATTATATGGACAGTCTCGACGGGTTTTTGCCGTCGCCGTCATGTACTTCCGGTATGAAGTCAAAATTGATAAGATCCCCCCGCGCATTGTATGTTCTACCGCGGGTAAAAGCGCGCGAGCGAGGGCGACGAACGCGGCCGAAGCAGAGTTCAAACGAGCCGGCCCGTTTCCGTCGCTCGGAGGGTGCATGTGATAACATCACCCCGCTCGGGAGGCCTGCCATCGAAGCAGACAGGAAACGCCCCACCCGTCTGCCTTAAAAGACACGAAGACGCGAGGGGGGGGGGGACTTTGAATCTAAGGGCGCGGTCGCGATCACTGGCGCGCGCGCTATCTCGAAAGCCATCACAGCAGGCGGCTCGTGTACGATTCTACGTGCTGCACTCTCAACGCGAAGTGACCGTGCGGAGAGCATCGCTCCCTGGAGCGGCCGTATTCTCTTACACCAGCGTTTTCTAGTTACGCGAGATCGGATACAAAACAATAGGTGCCAGCCTCACTTCGTGTAACACTACAATTTGTTGCTATCGCATTCATTGCTTCGCCCTTGTGGTGAATCTGCGACTTTTTTTTTCTTCGAACGCGAGGCTTACTTTCAGTGTGATCGCGAGCTAGCGCGCGGGCACGTGGCGACCTCTCACGGCGGCCACGGTAACTATGCTGCTCACGATGCTCAAATCAGCCAATAGCCGTTAATTTGGGTGCATGGCGCGTTCATTTGGGTTCATAGGGAAACGAGGGAACGATTTCTAGCTGACTGAGAATTAAGTGTAAATTCCAGGCCGCGTGCTGCGCTATAACGTTTGACTCGCGTGTTCTCAGGAGCCTCGACTACCGATCTGGAGCATTTTCTGACTATGTTGAAAAAGTGCTGCAGGGCCCCTTTAACGGACAGAGTGTCACACATTGAACGCCCTTCTTTGCCTTTGAACCTTTGACTCGAAAATGACAGGTGCGCTTACCTGCATTGCCACTGGCGGCGCTGCATGCTACGAGAAGGGACACAAGCAACAAGATGTGCTTTGCCACCGACAGTCTGGAAATAAAGAAAGTTTTCGACGCTATGAAAACCGTCACTACAACAAAATAATAAAACAGAACTACAGACTTGTCGCGTCATCTGCGACAGAAATGACATGCTAGCGCAAGTTCAAGCATCTCTTGGACACGGAGCTGCCAACGGCGCACGTGTTTGTTTTTATTGTTTCTTTTTATCAATCGCCACTTCAAGTGCCCGCTGACGAGCTGTCGTTGGCAAAGGTCCTGCGCTTGCTGCGGTGCGGCATCTTTTAGGAATTATCATAGAAGATGTGTATGAAATAGACGTAATGCGAACATGGACACGTTTCAAGCACTCAGTGCGATGTTTCGTTTCTGCGGCTTCCTTTTTTCCCTCTTAGCCTTGCCCAATTTGTTCGTTTAAAGGGACTGTCTACCGCTCGGAAAAAAATTTTTGATTGTGGCGGAAATGAGAAGATCGTTCGTCACATCGGCGGCAACGAGCGCGCTTTCGTCCCATAAAAAAAGAATTATAATTTTAATCTGATGTTGAAAACCGTGAAAAAATGACCGCTAGCGTCACCCAACAGCAAAGTGGTCGCAATTCCCGCAATCTATAGGTGTGACAGACTATTCACGCAGGTGGACTTATTTTGCTTAAAAACAAACAAGTAAAACTTGAGAGTGTATTTTCCGCTCTTGAAACAGCTTTCGATTGCGTCAAAAAGTAATTTTTGCTGTATTTTTTTATCTCACGTGCCCAAAAAGACGCCTGGCGGCGCTGCCGACGCCGCCGCTTTCGAGTTCGTCTGCTTCAACACCCCGCGCTGGTTGTACCTTTACGCTGCACTGTCGTTAGGATGTCTCGCGCGTGCTGCGCTGTGAAGGCATGCATTTATAATCGCTACATCAGTACAGGAGTTTCGTTACATCGTTTGCCTGCAAGACCGTTACAGAAACGTCTGTGGGAAGATTGCGGCAGCAGTGCTAAAATAAACGCATAGACTGCAATCATAGCAAAACGAGTGTTCTGTAATCGTATAATAAGGCTTCATTTAACCGATGGTGCGCTTAAAACGACTGTTACATTCATTGCATTAGTGTTCAGAGAAAAAAAAGAAATCCTACAGAAATGACATGTGCTTTCGGTTTACCGGCACTACAATCGTCATCGCGTCCACCAACCAGTGTTGTGGGGCGTATTCACACCAATGGAAGAAGACCGAACGCAGATCGAAAAATTCTGTTTTAAAATTTTCTACTCACTTTCCAGAGAAACCGCTGCGAGGTTGGACACTTCAGACGGTATGCTTTCGAATGCGGTACAAAACAGAAAAGCGATGAAGGACGGTAGACAGTTTCTTTAAAGCGGAGCTGGTAAGCTTTTGGGTAGTCCGTCCGGCGTAGATAAGAAACTGCCCAGCCTTGCTAGACTCAGAGCAGCTAATTTAATTTAGGCATTCGGCAATCCGCAGGCACGCTAGCAGAGAGACAGAGGACCTTGCTAATTAAGAGCTTGTTAATTAAGCCCATACTAATTAAGAGTCATGGAAATTAGGCCATGCCTAATTAGGTCCGTGCTAATTAACAGCAGACCGTGTTGATTGTGAGCATGGGGATTAAGTCCGTGCTAATTAAGATCACACTAAGACTGCTGATTAAGACCTTGATAATTAGGTCCCTCCTTATTAAGGTTGTGCTAGTTAACACCGTGCTAATTAAGACCACGCCATTAATCCAGGTCGGCCACTAGCTCCGCTGTTAGTCCAGCCTTGCAACACTAGTGCGAGCTGCCCAGATTTTTTTTAACCATTGCAGTAACGCAGTAACCAATTTATCTTTGCTGTAGCCGTTTCTTTTCTAAGGTCCTAAATATATCGAGATGATAAACTCGTAAACGTATTCACGATATCACTTTTTTTCGAAAGGGGGAGGGTGCATCTGTGCTTCCAGGCTATCCTCGCTGCACGAGGATAGCCTCCTCCCCTCCCCCCCCCCCCAACAGCCATCTCCGATCGCTTGGTCGATGTAGTACAATTCACACGCAACATTTCAGCAGTGCACTTGTGTTATGACTCTTCCGAACCCGCATTGTGTTCTTCGTCTGTTGTCATCTACATACACTTACAAGGTGCATAAACAAATATTTACGACACTTCAAGAAGAGAAATAAAGTGAGGGGAAAGACAGGTTAACCAGATGAGAAGCTTCTAGTATGCTACCCTACACCAAGGAGTAGAAAAGGGGAGAAAGACGCAAGGAACAGCGTAGAAATAAAGCAGGCGTGCGAAACAAAATATTTTTTTTTCACAGCAGCTGATATATAGACACTAGCCCAGAGGAAAACGAATTACAAGCTTGCTCATGCAAGACGCACGAGTACGTTCACTTATAAAACAACGTCAAGTGACAGCGCTAGTCAATTAAGATGCACTGCAATGAACACGTTATAAAGTTCTGTTGCTTAGACGACCTTCTACGCGAATGAAAAAAAAAAAAGTCAACTCCGACAACTCCGGAGTTTTACGAGGCAAAACGACAATCCGATTAAGAAGTAAGCCATACTGGCCTAGTCTGGATTAACGGTGACCACCTGGAAACCTTGCATGTGCGCCCAAATTTTTGGTTCACGAGCGTTTTTGAATTTGCCAACCATCGAAATGTCGCCGCAGCGCCTATGATATCCTACTTGTAATACACCCATGTGTTGCAAGTTAGAGGCGTAACAAATGGACCATCTGTAATGCATTTTGGCCCTGATAGTAAAATAAGCAAAATAAATTACTGTTGTACAATGTATGGACCATGTCCGCAAGCAGCTCGAAGACGTCGATGAGGCAAGATGGCGGAAGAAGTTCACAGTACTTCCGCATATGCCTTCACGGAAATCTTTGTAATCCATGTTTTATGAATCCTCTAGGTGCTGTAGCTATATACGTAGCGCACTGCTGCCACGCACGAGGTCGCGGGTTCGGTTTCCGGTAGCGACTGTCGCACTCAGATGAGGCGGAGTGCAAGAAAGCGGTCCTGTGCTTAGGTTTAGGTGCCCGGTGAAGAATAATCCCCCAGAGGTCAAGCTCAAATTATGAGTCTCCCACTACGGCATTCCTCATAACGTGTTCATTCGAGACGTTAGACCATGCGATTAGAATTCGTGTTCTATGATCGACAGAAAGCACGCGACTTCGAGATGTTCAATCCGTAATCACAGTTCAAGTGACTTACCCCATGGCGGCGGACAGGCGCGGTGGCTGGCTGGGTCTTGCCACGCGCTAGCTGACGCCGATCACGACGACGACGTCGCTGAAGCGCAGGCCTCGGAAGGCGATCCGAAAAAGCGTCGACGAGGAAAGTTTGCGCCGGACGCAAACAGACAAGCCGCGGGTGAAACCCTAGCCCGGACTGATTACCGCGCCGCTGCAGGGGCGGCCACGCGCCGTGCGCCGTCGCTGACATAGGCACACGCGACGACTTACTTGCTCCGTAGGACGGAGTGCCACTGATACGTGGAACATTTGCCGTTCCGTTGACGGGATGCGCGTGGTGTCTCTGACCCCTCCCACGGGTGTCAGCGCAAGCTATAGCTGCGCGGCGACGTCGCGATGCCACTTTCTTTATGGAACTTGCAGCAACTCTTGTTTTCGTTCGCGTCTTGCCAGGCTGAAAAACCACGTTCTTCGAACGTGTGTCGCTGCTAGCAAAGGCATGCGCACGAGAGGGGGGAGGGCAGGTGGGCGGCCGCCCCCCTTACTCACATAAGGCGGGTGGGGGTGGGGTGGGGGGGAGGATGCAAAGTCTAGCCCGTACTGTCGCTCAGTCGGACCTGTCCCATCATTGTTTAAAGCAGGTTTATGATCACGCAGCTTTTTGACGATAACGGCGGCCCAAGGATCCTGATGTTGCATTCCTAGATCTGTTCCCATTTTTACTCCCGGAAAGCCAGGGGCCAAAAGCAGACTACTGCGAGAAGCACGTCATCGCTTACTTTTTTTTTTCATCCATTGTAAAGCATGCTGTCTTGTGTACCCGGCCCACCAAACGGGGGAGGGGGGGGGGCACCTCCTTTATCTGAAGTGGAGACCGGGCAAGCAGGTGTCATTTTATGCTCTGTATTCCGTGGCAAAAAAAAATAATAATAATTTCGGGGGGGGGGGGGGTCTTGCGGTGAAACGTTGCCCCCCCCCCCCCCCCGCCAATGTGGAACCCTGCGCACGCCTATGCATGGCATAACCGTTCAAAGACGCCCTTTGGAATGAGATCTTGCGGATTGTGACCGAAGAAGCCGCACGCGAATGCCTTCATATACTGCGTTATTCCCACGCTCCATTGCCGATAATATCATGGAAAAACTTGTACAGTTTGGTCTGCTTCAATTTCAACCAGCTTTTAAAGCAGTTTTCTCCCATTCTTACCTTAGAGGGAGAGAGAGAGAGATTATAAATCTCAGGAAGAATACTCGTGAACATGAGGGCGCATTGAATACGTGCGCCTGTCCAATGTACGTGGAATCATAAGTGTGTCGGACAAGAGCCAGTAGCCATGACATTGTTTGAACAATACATGCTCTAAAACTACAGCGTGCAGACACCCTTCGTATCCTACTGGCGTTCCACGAGCATTTGCTCCATAACTGTTTCGTTGTACTAGGACTCATTTACGGATACATCAAGGCTGTTATTCTGGACATTGTCAAATACCACCGTGTTCTCGAATTCCGCCATAGGTCACCTCCGATCGGCTTAAAGGGCTGCTACGGCATCTGGCTTAAATTACCACCACTACGAAATTTGACAATATGGCGGAATTTGACAGTGTCCAGAACAGCACCCGAAGTCTTCGCTTCGTCTCCATATGCATCTGCCACTTCGTTCCCTCCTTATGACAAGGCGATCTCGAGTGCGCTTTCTTTTCACCATTTTTTTGTGAACCTCATGCAGCCACGAAACGAGCTTACTGCAGAAATCCTGCTGCATCCGTCACTTGCACTAGGTTCTAGCTGTGGTCGCGGTCCACAATCCAACACATAGTGGGTGTTTTTTTTTATTTAGACAATACACATTTTTAATAAAAATGATGTGACCTGCCGTCTTCGCAAACGAATTCTACGCCGAGGCGGAAAGACGTTGACACACCTGAAGTTACATTCAAATGAGTAATTAACAAAAGCTCGTTAATTATCTTTTTAATTATTAACCTGAGGGCAGTTTTTTATATGGAAAAGTTGTAGGACGTGGACATCCCCATTTATTTTAATATAAGGAAACGCACGTAATTTGATATATTAATCATCGAAATTCAAGGCCCCGATCCAGGCGATATCGAAACTGAGCGCGCCCGCAGCTGTGTTACGTCAGACCGGAAGCTCACGTGCAAAACTGGAAAAAGGTGTATCGCAGCAGAATCCGGTCAGGAAAAACGGCAAGTCGTCTCAAATACCCAATTAGGCCGCTTATTCTTTACATTTGGTGTGTGCTGCTTACCTGTTCCTTTCGCGCTGTACCCAAGAAATCGCAATTTCCACCTTTTCTTTCTCTGTATATGGGAGACCAGCGCTGGATAGGTGGCGCTCCGAAAAAGGGCACCTGGTGGCGAGTCGCGACATAACTCAGCCGCTCGCATGGCCTCCGCGTCGCCGGCTAATCTCGGAGGCCATGCCGCTCGCGCTCAGACGACCGGCCGCACTGTACCGCGGTGAGTGCACGCGCGTGCGCTGTTTCCGTGCTTCACTTTAGCGCGAACAGCTCGAGCAGCCATTGCGCCAGTAATACTGCTGTATGGTTTAGAAAAAAATAACTTTGTCTGAACGCTACTTTCTCAGAAAATCACTGGAAAACGGAGAGAAGCTCTGCAAAGCAGATAATGTCCTTGCATACAGCGTCGAAGAGACAGTGCTGTGCCGTGGTGGCGATTCCGTCGTCACCATTTTCTGTTTGCATCCTGGGATTTGTGTCAGGCTAGTGCAGGCTCACAAGCCTCGATTGATAAGTACGTGCTGCGTCGATACCAGCTGCCCACTACTGCAATAAAAAAAAAGTAAGAGGCAAGGGGTAGCTGCGTCAACGTTTTTCTGCCGTGGTATGTATGCCCAGCCCGCGGTATGTATGCACGCAGACGTTGATCAAGCAAACCACCGTGCTAGCAAGCATGTATGGTGTCGCGCTGTTATGCTCGAGGGTGCGGGATAGATTCCCGGCCACGGTGGCCGCATTTCGATGGGGTTGAAATACAAAGAACACCCGCGTACTGAGATTTATATGTGCACATTAAAGAACCCCAAGTGGTCAAAATTAATCCGGATTCCCACACTCATAATGCGTGCCTCATAATCATACCTTGTTTGGCACGTAAAACGCGAGCAATTGTCGATGTCGATCAAACACGTTTATTCTAAGCAGACACAGGCAAGCGAAAAAACTACAGTGTACTGTAGAAAAAACTAACACAGTACGTTAGGCGAATTAAACAGCGAGTAAAAATCCATGACATGTGACCCTTTTCTAGCGAGGCATAGATTGCGATGTCTCTGCCGCGGCAGCCAATGCACGAAGAAGCTTTACCGCATCGGCTGACACCAGAAAGCTAAGCTTCGAGTAGTCCGCTGCTTTGTTCGTGACAAGAACTCTGTCTGTAGCACAAGTGAAGTTCAACGGAGGCATCCATCGCGTGCGTATTTCTCGTAACAGTGCAGCGGCTTCGGCGAACCTGCCCCCGTAAGCATCTCGTAGACAGACAGCTTTCCTTCTGCGTAACTGTTTGCAAATAATGTAGACTACTTGCCTATCGTATCATATTCACTGCCCGCGGTGGCATCAGAAGGAGCTTGGTGGTGGTTAGGTGAAAAGATTGTTACATATGCCGCATGCTGCATAATATGTATGTTTTATTTACGACAAAACACCGATTAAATTCTGCTCGTTGGCCCTGGTTTTCACTGGTGGTTCTCACTATCGAATAAATCTAGCAGACGCGCAGTTCGATTTAGAAACCAGCCCGACGCCACAACATCGGAGAGCAAGAGCAGAACATACTGTACTCGCCTGACTGCCGGGATGCAACGCCGCATCCGTTCCTATTCATGTTTTAGAAGGAAAAACATAGAAGGATACGTCCTCCCACATTTCTACGTATTGTGGCACTTGAATGCGCAACAGTACCGCTAGCAGTTTTGTTTTGTTTCGGCGATACGCGCCCGCATCGCCTCAACCAGTCGCCACTCTCGTCCGCGGGAGCGGCTGGAGTATGCGCGCTTTGACCGCCAGGGCGGCACTGCCCACACCGCGGAAAAAAGGCAAAATGGTTAGAGATTGAGAGACAGTTAAACAAGGAACAGATAGGTGTTTATGCGGTTACAGAAACACACCTTAGAGACTTGGAAGAGCCACCACATATTGGAAATTATGTTTGGGAAGGATGTAACAGGATCACATCAGAAAGGAGAGGTGGGGGGGTTGGAATGCTAATTCATAGCAGAACAAAATGGGAGAGAGTGAAACAAACGTGTTCAGAGCACATATGGGTTTCGGGCACAGTAGGTGGAAAGAAAACGTGGCTAGGTGTAGCTTACTTGTGGACGGGGAATAACTGCAGAGAAAAGAATCTGGAGATAGTGAAATGCATAAGCACCGATATTAAAGAATTTGGTCATGATGCCGAAATAATCCTTCTAGGGGACATGAACGCTCACATTCATGACCTTGACGGATATTCAGACACCAATGGCAAGTTATTGCTAGATCTCTGCGAGCAACATAGTCTTGAGATAGTTAACGTGGGGCCTAAGTGTGAGGGGCAGATCACGTGGGAAGTCGGAAACAGGCAATCGAGCATTGATTACTGTCTCATGACAGAAGGAATATATGACAAACTTAGAGACATGAGAATAGACGAAGAAGGCATTAACAGCTTGGGTAGTGATCATAAACGCATAATATTACAAATGGGATATAAAACTGAAAATAAGAACATAGAATCAAAGTTTGGCAGCTCGTATCTAAATGACAAACAAATAACAAATATAGCCGCAAGAGTCGAGGAAAAAGTAGACGAACTACCAGGCAAAGACTGGAAGTATAGTGAGCTGCTACATGTAATCACGAAAGAAATGGAAATAGAGAAGAAAACTATTTGTTGGAAAGGAAAGAAAAAGCCAAAAAGTTGGTGGAACAAAGAAATCCGGGAAGCGATCGAGATGCGACGTCAGGCATCACGGGAGCACAGACAGGCAAAAAAGGAGAAGCGGCCACAGGACGAAGTTAACCAAATATGGGAAATATATTTAGAGCAAAAATCCATTGTGCAGAAATTAGTCGAGGCAAAAATTAAAGGTGAAAGTGAACGCTGGATGACAGAGATTCGCGAAAAGAAGAAGGCCGCGCCTAGGATATTTTGGAGCCACCTAAAAGCGCTGGGTAGGAAGTCTGTCACAATGCAACAACATATGGTAGATGAAGGAGGAAATAAATTCGAAGGATATGAAGCGCTAGGTTACATTCGAAAGATAACAGCCGATTCGTTTAAAAAGGTCCCCCAGGGGATTCCCCCGGTGAGTAAAAGTACGCAAAGGAGAGCAACCGACGAAGATGTAGTACTAGAGAATTTCAATTGGAAGAAGGCCGAAGGAAAAATTCCTAAGCGCACTACTCCGGGCTTAGATGGGGTTCCCGTCAGCCTCATTAACGAACTCGGACATAACACTAAAGAAGCACTGCTGAAAGCCGTAGAAAGTGCTTACAGGAGAGGGAAATACCAGACAGTTGGCGAAAAAGTAGAATGAACTTAATCTATAAAGGCAAGGGAGAAAAAGATAACATTCGCTCGTATAGACCCCTAACAATTACATCGGTGCTATACAGGTTGGCGATGCAGGCAGTAAAATTAAAAATAGAAGCGTGGGTAGAACAAAATGATATTTTGGGAGAACTTCAGAATGGATTTCGAATCGACAGGCGGTTAGACGATAATCTGTTTGTTCTTACCCAGTGTATAGAAATATCTAAAATAGAAAACAGGCCCTTATACGTAGCTTATCTAGATATCACCGGGGCGTATGACAACGTTAATCAGGAAATTTTGTGGGATATATTGAAGGAAGTGGGCATAGGTGACGACTGTGTACAGCTTTTGAGAGAAATATACCGAGAAAATACAGTTTGTATAGAATGGGAAGGAATAAGTAGCAAGGACAGCGTTGAAATTAGCAAGGGGCTGAGACAGGGATGCCCTTTGTCCCCGCTGTTATTCATGCTGTACATGGCGAGGATGGAAAAAGCGCTAGAAGGTAGCAACATTGGATTTAATTTGTCACACAAACAGGTCGGAGCGATGGTTGAGCAGAAGCTTCCAGGTCTATTTTATGCTGATGATATTGTCTTATTTGCGGACAGTCAAGATGATATACAGCGACTGGCAGATATATGCGGAAGGGAGTGTGAGGCTCTAGGACTAGGATTTAGTGCAACAAAATGTGGATTGATGATATTCAATGATCACGGAGACCATACGGTCTTAATACAGGGCCAAAAAATACCGAGGGTAAGCGAGTACAAGTACCTCGGAGTATGGGTAAATGAGGGGATAGATATATGGAGGTACAAGAGAAAGCATCGGTAGCAAAGGGAAAGAGGAATGCTGCAATTATGAAGCACAGAGCTTTATGGGGATACAATAGGTACGAGGTGCTTCGAGGGCTGTGGAAGGGTGTGATGGTTCCGGGGCTTACATTTGGGAACTCAGTGGTGTGCATGAAATCAGAGGTGCAATCAGGAATGGATGTAAATCAAAGGACGGTGGGCCGCCTCGCCTTGGGCGCTCACGGGAAGACGACAAATGAGGCTGTAAAGGGTGATATGGGATGGACAGGCTTTGAAGTGAGGGAAGCTCAGAGCAAATGAGATTCGAAGAGAGGCTGAGGAAAATGAAGAACAGTAGATGGGCAGAGAAGGTTTTCAGGTATTTGTATAGAAAAAGCGTTGACACGCAGTGGAGAAAAAGAACTAGGAGGCTCACCAGTAAATATACGGCTAGCAGTGCGGGCGATATGGCAACAAGAAGCATTAAGCGGAAGGTCAGAGAGGCGGAGAGGACTTATTGGATGGCAGCGATGGAAAAGAAGCCGGCTCTGAGTAACTACCGAAAGGGAAAAAACGAAATAAGGAGGGAAAGGTTTTATGATAATTCAAGGGGAAGCGCTTTACTGTTTGAAGCAAGGTCGGGCTGCCTTAGAACGCGTAGTTATAAAGCGAGATTCAGTAACGAAGAAGAACAATGTACATGCTGCGGGGAACTAAGGAAACGATGGAACATGTACTGATTGAATGTGGCGATATTCACCCAGGTATACGTGTAGGGCACGAGTCTACATGAAGCCTTGGGTTTTAGGGACAACAATGGAAGCTGAACACGTCCGCGATAGAAATAAGTAAGAGACGGTTAGAGTATTGGTGGCAGAAAAGTAGAGATAAAGAACAAAAATAAATAATCGGGGAAAAATAGGGTCATTCTGCCTTAAGAGGCAGAGAGATAGACCGTGAATTTATAGTTTTTTGGTATAATAACATAGATTTAATCAATGTAAATAAGGTATTAGGCCAGCATAAAACAACGAAGCGTTTTCTTTTTTTTTTTTTTTTTTTTCCTTCGAGCCTGGTGGCAGACATGTCACCGCCCCGTTACAAAGGGACGCTCATAGCATCCATCCATCCATCCATCCACGGCCTTCCGTGGTCTCTAAAGACCGGGACTGTACATCTTAACAAGCTCAAAGCAAGAGAAGAAAAGAAACACGTAAACAGGACTGGCGCTAGACATCAAATGAAAGTTTACTGACGCAAAAAGATGGTAATGCACATACACGCGCAGAATCCACAAAGAGGCGAAGACGGCGCTGCTAAAACGGATAACTGCAATGATAACTGCGATTTAGGTCAGCTCATTGATTTAGGTCATCACTCTCATTGAATCTTTGCCGTGACCTGCGTTCACCCTCTTTCACCGTTCGCATGGCTACATTGTGACGAAAGACACGAAACCCTCTAACGGGAGTAAGAGCCCCGCCCACTCTATGCAAGTGCCGTGCAACGAGTGAAGCCCGCGGATGAAACGCCAACAAACGTCGGTATAACGCGGATTGTGGGGTAAGCTCACACGGCAACTCGCGCTGCGGTTCAGATACGTAGCCGTAAAGTACCATGTGCTTTGGCCAATTCACCGCAGATTTGTTCGCATAACTTCGATTCCTAATTGCAAGTAATCTGCTCGATTTTTTTTTTGTCGACTCGGTATCTTCGAGAGGTGAGCGTGTGCGTCCGTGCAAGAGCTTCGAGCGAGCGCTAATATCGTCCAGGTTTCGATTCCGTGCAATCTGCATACGGATGATACCGAGGGCAGCCACATCACGTTAGTGTTCTGTTCGCAGGCATAATGTACGACCCAGAGCGGAACCGTGCCGTGTGGCAGGAGCCTCCAGGCGGCAGCAACGGTACCATGGCCGACGACGTACGCTGCCTCGTGGAGCAGTACGCTAACTTCACCGTGCGCGAACTAAATCTCACGGTGAGTGTACGACCGTATAGGCTGTGCTCTATGCAGTAATGAAGCGTGCTAGACTGAAATACGTTTTTCTACTGTTGCCAAAACATGTGAAGCACATAATGGCAAAGGATATGGAAGCTGCAGAGTGACACTCATGGGTGTAGATGTAAAGGAAGTAGTGAATTCCCAGCAAGCGAGCTGCATTGGCCCATGATGTGAAGCCCACAAGAAACCATTAAAGGAAAATGCATTATTTTGGTCTTCCAGGCAAATCAATGGTCGTCGAATTACGGCTTCGCAGTATATATAAAAGACGAAGGGTTTCGTACTGAGCAAATTTTCGTGAAGTACGGGTTTTTACCAAAAATAAATAATAAAAATAGGTGTTTTTCTCAAAAAGTCAAGGTTTTCAGCAAGTGCCCCCCCGAAAAAATTCCTGGCTACGGGCCTGGTCGTAACTGTCAACCACCAGTAGTCTTATGCAAATCTAAGGCGCTATGCTTTTGCAAGAGAGCGAAATCCGAACATGCCCTGCACGCAAGTGTTCAAGTGTTTTCTGTACATTAAAAAGAGTCTAGTGCGAGACTCTAGTGCTGCTCAGGAACGTTTATAAAATAGCAAGGTTAAATAACTGGCCAGTAAAGCGTAGATATCAGCACAACAATACGATACAGAGAGAGAGAGAAGATGGAAGAAGAATTTATGTAGATGTATAAAACAAAGATGCAGCATTCAGCACTGAAAATACAAGCAATACGTAAGTTTATCGCGCTTAGCAATGTGTCCCCAGCTAACTCGGGCTAAGCTAGAATAAGCGCAACGACATACGACACAGACACATATACACAATTTTACCACCAAATTGCTGGAGGACTCGCCAAGCAATGCTGTGCGTTAAAACTTTGCATTGCGGTCTCTACACCTTGTTTTCACCCCACTTCGCGGCTACTTGCTGCAATAGCTTCTCTGTTCTTTATGCGACCCCTATCACGTGCGGGTCCTTGTCTACTGACGTCGTTTGGAGAACTAGTCGAGCGAACGTCGTTATCTGATATTTGTTCGCCTTCGCGTTGCACGATGCCACATGTTTCGCCTCGTGGGGTGCTTGTCCGCTCAACCGCAGTCGCGAAGCCTACAATCTTAAGCTTTGGTCTATGCACGTTTTGACGCTATAGATACGGGCAAGTTCTCTGGACTGAAGAGAGACAGGTACGAGTCATGTTTAAAAATGCACGTGTTTGCCTTAGCTCCAACGAATGAATGCACTGGATTTTAAAAAGAACGAAGAAGCGGGAGATTGCCCGCTGAGGACACCTATAAACATACAGACGCCAATTACCTTACATATTTGCAGAAAATATTTTCGAAAAGCTTAGACAACGTCCACTCAACAACGCTTACTTGTTTCTACAGTTATAAATATGCTCCTATGCTGCGGCCGCGCTATCGCTGAATTGAGGCTTCATTCTGGCATGCCTCATTTATTTATACAGACAGACCACTGTATGAGCGTGTATAGTTCGCCCTCCGGGATCCGCTACCTTTCTCGCCAGGAGCTTGCTTGGGGAACAGCGGTGACCACGCGCATTGTGCTCTCACTCGACGTATTCGGTAAACACGTAGCGCATGTAAACAATTGTGCGCTTTCTTTTTGTCCAAGATAATTATTTTGACAGTAAAAAAATTACAGTGGCTTAGCTCGGCTATGCCAGGATATATGTAGCGTTAGCAAAGGTTCAGCTGATTATTATTAGCTTTTCAGATTGTCTAGAATTATTAGCCTTCTTCTGTTGATTCTTCGTACGCTGAACCGCTAATTGCCAGGCAACTACTTCGGGATCCGATGAGATAAGCTCCTCGGCTCTTCTGCGCCGTCGAGCAGCATTTGCGCTCTCCTTCTCCATGGCGTTACCCACCTGCAAACGCCAGTCAGAGGCGCTATCAAGCGGCCCCAGCGCAGTGGCAGACGGCGGCTGCACAGCGAAGGTGAATAGCTGCGCGCGCGCCGGCGCCACTGTGTCTATGTCTACGACGTCACTCCTCTCGAATGCGGCGCAGACCAGCAGCGGCGAGCCGCGCGCGGCGGTGGCGGAGTCTGCGCGCGCGCCGGCGCCAGCGTGTCTACCGCGCCAACGACGCCACTCCTCCCGAACGCGCAGACCAGCAGCGGCGGGCCGCGCGCGGCGGTGTCGGAGAGCGCGTGAGATGCCAGCTCCGGTGACCCAGCTGTGTGACATCACTGATCCTCGCGCATGCGCAGCACGGCTCATGACCCTCCACGCGAAATCAGCTCCGGCTAGGCAAGTGTAGCTAACGTTACAAAACTTCTCTCGCTTCCGAAGTATTCACAGATATGTACACGAGGGTTTCTGCGTGCTGTTATCGCAAAAACGCCAAACATATGAGGAGCGCGCCGGCGTTATCCAGCTTAGCACGCAAGAGAGGCGCATCTGTAAGAAGGCGACTCCGTTTTCGCCCCCAATGCCACGTTGAAGTTCCTGAGATCCGCGTGCCACCAACGGTAAATAGTGTATGGGAGACCAGCGCTGGATAGGTGGCGCGCCGAAAAAGGGCGCCTGTCGGGGAGTCGTGACATCTCAGCCGCTCGCATGGCCTCCGCGTCGCCGGCTAATCTCGGTGGCCATGCCGCTCGCGCTCAGACGAGCGGCCGCGCTGTACCGCGGTGAGCGCACGGCGCGTGCGCTGTTTCCGTGCTTCATTTTGGCGCGAACAGCTCGAGCACCCATTGCGCCAGTAATACTGCTCTATGGTTTAGAAAAAAAAAACAACTTCGTCTGAAGGCTACTTTCTCAGAAAAGCACTGAAAACGGAGAGAAGCTCTGCAAAGCAGACTACGTCTGTGCATGCGACGTCGAAGAGACAGTGCTGTGCCGTGGTGGCGACTCTGTCTTCACCATTTTCTGTTTGCGTCCTGAGATTTGTGTCAAGCTAGTGCAGGCTCACAAGCCTCGATTGATAAGTACGTGCTGCGTCGATACCAGCAGCACACTAGTGCAGTAAAAAAAAAAAGTAGAGGCAAGGGGTAGGTGCGTCAATGTTTTTCTACCATGGTATGTATGCCCAGCCCGCGGTATGTATGCACGCGGACGTTGATCAAGCAAACCACCGTGCTAGCATAGCATGTATGGTGTCGCGCTGTTATGTTCGAGAGCGCGGGATAGATTCCCGGCCACGGTGGGTCGCATTTCGATGGGGTTGAAATACAAAGGTCGCGGGATCGAATCCCGGCCGCGGCGGCTGCATTTTCGATGGAGGCGAAAATGTTTGAGGCCCGTGTACTTAGATTTAGGTGCACGTTAAAGAACCCCAGGTGGTCGAAATTTCCGGAGCCCTCCACTACGGCGTCTCTCATAATCAAATCGTGGTTTGGGACGTTAAAACCCCAGATATTATTATTATTATTAATGAAATACAAAGGACACCCGCGCATAAGCGTGCGCAGGGTTCCCCTTCGGGGGGGGGGGGGGGCGAAGGTTCGTCGCAGCGCCCCCCTCCCTATTATGTCAATGTATGCGGCTGCCTTTGCGCCCCTCTTCTCGCCCCCCCTACAATGTATAGGGCTGACTTTGCGCCCCCCCCTTCTCGCCCCCTTGCCCCCCCCCCCCCCCTGCGCACGCCTATGCACCCGCGTACTGAGAATATATATGCACATTAAGAACCCCAAGTGGTCAAAATTAATCCGGATTGCCACACTACGGCGTGCCTCATAATCATACCTTGTTTGGCACGTAAACGCCAGCAACTGTCGATGTCGATCAAACCAGTTTATTCTAAGCAGACACAGGCAAGCGAAAAAACTAACACAGTACGTTAGGCGAATTAAACGGCGAGTAAAAATCCAAGACATTTCACCCTTTTCGAGCAAGGCATAAATTCCGATGTCACTTCGCCGCGGCAGCCAATGCACAAAGAAGCTTTACCGCATCGGCTTACTCCAGAAAGCTAAGCTTCGAGTAGTCCGCTGCTTTGTTCGTCACAAGAACTCTGTCTATAGCACAAGTGAAGTTCAGCGGAGGCATCCATCGCGTACGTATTTCTCATAACAGTCCAGCGGCTTCGGCGAACCTGCCACCCGTAAGCATCTCGTAGGCAGACAGCTTTCCTTCTGCGTAACTGTTTGCAAATAATGTAGACTACTTGCCTATCGCATCAAATTCACTGCACTCGGTGGCATCAGAAGGAGCTCAATTGGTTGTGGTCAGATGAAAAGATTGTTACATATGCCGCATGCTGCCTAATATGCATGTTTTATTTACGACAAAAACGCCAATTAAATTCTGCTCGTTGGCGCTGGTTTCCACTGGTGGCCCTCACTATCGAATAAATCTAGCAGACACGCGCAATTCGGTTTAGAAACCAGCCCGACGCCACTAGACAGGAGAGCAATAGCAGAACATACTGTGCTCGCCTGACTGCCGGGATGCAACGCCGCATCCGTTCCTATTCGTATGTTTTAGAAAGAAAAACATATACGGATACGTCCTCCCTCATTTCTACGTATAGTGCACTTGAATGCGCAACAGTACTGCCAGCATCATTTTGGTTTGTTTCGGCGGTACGCGCCCGCATCGCCTCAACCAGTCGCCACTCTCGTCCGCGGGAGCGGCTGGAGTATGCGCGCTTTGACCGCCAGGGCGGCACTGCCCACACCGCCAGAACTCTAGCGCTGGTTCCCCGAAGTAGCTCGCCGTTGTACGCTGGAGTCAGGCCCGTAGCCAGGAATTTTTTTGGGGGGGGGGGGGGTGGCACTTGCTGAAAGCCTTGACTATTGTAGAAAAACGCATATTTTCATTATTTATTTTCGGTAAAACGCCATGTATCATAAAAATTTCGTGGGGGGGGGGGGGGGGGGGGGAGGGAACGCTGGCTACGGGCCTGGCTGGAGTATGTAGGCGTTTGTAGCCTAGTCGTTGATCGCGTTGCGCCGCGAGGCGAAGAGGCGCGGCTTCGATATCCCCAGTCGCGCGCTTCGGGAAAATTGTGTTCGGGACTTTCTTCAGGTTGTATATATATATACATACACACAGCTCCAACAGGCTGTCTGGCGTAATGAAGGCGGTTTTCTCTCAGTCGCTCTTGTCGACTTAAATTTGCCAGTATCCCGTCTTTAAATCCATCGATGAGGAATAACTAGCGTTGCACAGCCGGTCCAATGTGTCGTCTATCCGCGGAAATGGTAGACGTCCTTCTTCGTAATCTTATTCAAACTACCATTATCGACGCAGAATCGTATGGATCCATCGTTTTTCTTCACTGATACTACATGTGACGCCCTCCTGGATGGCTGTATGATTTCATGACGTAACATTTCGTCGACTTGTAGCTTTATGTCCTCGCGTTTGCATGCGGAAACTCGGTACGGGATCTGACGGAGTGCTCATAAGGGTGCAACAGGGGCTAGTTAGTACGTCTTCATCCGCCCCGATTCTGATCAAGATGCTGACGGGCATATTCTTCGGTTATAATGGGGTGCTTAGCGGCAGCGCTTTGTCCCAATGCTTGACAACGACGAGAAGCAGTCCTCGTACAGCCGAAGGAGTTCTTTGTTCTGTTCTTGCTTATGCCTGGCAAGACTCGGATTGACGTCGAAAGCTGGTTCAGGAGCTTGGATTGTTGGAGTAGTCTCGGAAGAATCTGTGAGGGCGAAAGCGTTGCTGGCTTCCACAGTTTCTTCTGTGTAGGCGACGTCATGATTTTGTTGGCGTGCTTGTATTCGTAGCTGAAATTGGTATCACCGATGCTTTCCCTCCACGCAGCTTGGGTATTCCTCTTTCGACTCGAATCTCGTGGTTGGCCAGCAGGTGCTGGTCGCCCTCGATGACGCCATCTATGTGTGCGTATTTCTCAGTGCCCACGGAGATGACGCTGGAACGAGGCGAAAGGATGACTTGGTCTTCGAGAAAATTTAAGGCGCGGTTTTCTGGCGTCGTGTGCGGCGGTAATGCTTTTTCTGGGGATAGCGTTATCGACTCGGATCTCAGGTCGGTGAATGCACCGTGGTGGTTCAAGAAGTCCATACCAAGAATGACGTCTCGTGGGTATTCTTTCAAGCTAACGAATGTCAGAGGGTAAGTTCCGTCATGAAAGGTGAATGTTGCCATGCAGATTCGGATGTAGAAGCCTTCCCATGCGGTCCTTACTTTCTTCATCTTGGCTGCAAGGGATTCACTAAAGACAGAGTGTTCAGCTCCGGTGTCAATTAAAGCGGTGACTGCATGGCCGTCGAGTAACAAGTAGAGGTCGCTTGTTAGTCGTTGGGCGTTACGGTTCCGTCGCGGCGTCGGATCACGGCTGCGCTGGCTTGTTCCACTGATACTACGTGGCGTCATGAGGTCTTGTCCCTGCGGCGGAGTATCATGCTCATGGCTCCGTTTGGCTTGTGGTGTATGCTTAACATTTCGTCGCAGCGTCGTCGTTGGCGGCGGGGGATCTTCGCTGTTTCGACGAACAGCAACCGCATCTCCATGGGTTGCTGCTTTTAGTTTCCCGGGTGCGGGCTAGCTGACCGGCCCCGGGTGCAGCAAGGGTAGGGTCGACGTTGCGGCGGTAGTGTGCTGGCGAAGGCGAACGCGGCGGGCGTCGAGGCCTCCATTGAGTTGCAGCTACATAGTCGGCGATGTCCCGTGGCCGCTCACCGCGCTGCGGAGGCGGTGCGTTGAAGGCAAAACCACGTATTCCCATCTGGCGGTGCTGGCAACAGCGGTAGGTGTGGCCGTAGCAAAGCGAGTGGTGGTCAGTGGCGCGCCGTGAGTCGGACTTCTGCGCGTAGCGCTGGCCGACAGGCCGGCAAGATATCGCTGACGGCGGCGGCGACACCTGACGACGGCAATGTGGTGGCGCGGCGTGTTTACGCTGACGCGTGTTTGGGGCTCGATGGTGGGCACCAGCAGCGTAGTTCACAGCTTCCGGCCGATGCTACGACGGTTCAGGAACTCCCAGCGATTGCTGGATTTCTTTGCGAACGATGTCGGCTATCGCATGCACCTGGGGTTGCGATCCAGGAAACCTCTTGCGTAGATCCTCAGTTGAGCACGACTGATCCGATCGTCTCGCGCAAGTCGTCGGTGTCTAGACCATGAGCGTCGGCGTAGTTTGTAGCCAGTAAACTGTGGTTGTATTCCCTCATCGGCATCTCTAGGGTCTTCTAATTGTCGAGGCCTCCAAAGCAAATTCTGCAACCGTCGTTGGCGGGTTCCTTATCAATCTAGCGAAGGGTCCTTGCTTTGCACCTCGCGTAAGGAAATTCACTTTTTTGTCTTCAGGCACATTCGAGTCCGTGTGGTAGAACGAGCGAGTCATCTCCTCCGTGTAGATCCCCATGTTTTCGTTCGGGAGCTGGACGCACGTTTCCACATAGCTTCCGCCCTTACCCTGCGGACGGCACTCGTGAAGGTGTTCATGAACGTCGTACGAGAGAGACCTCAGAAGCGTGGACTCTCGGTTCTCAAATCGCGTCCTAGCGGCGTCTTCTAGGTAGAAGTACACATGGCGTAGTTTCTCTTCGAAATTCCGATTGTTGATTGTGGCCATCCGGTCGTATGTTTCGAGCCAACCTTTTGGGTCCTCAAGCGATGATCAACGGAAGGTTGGTGGCTCCTTGGGCCGGCGAAGCAGGGTGATGAAGGGGGCATAGGTGCTGTCATCATTTCTGCTGTCGTGATCAAGATCTTGGGCTCCCTGGTGTTGTTGCGAATAGGCCCGTCCTCCGGCTGAGGTCCTAGCAGCTTGCGGCTGGTTCGACAATCCGGGATAGCCTTTGCGCCTTCTTATTCACGGCCTCCGTGGGGCGTCCAGAACATCAATGAACTAGCACCTCCACCAGATGCCACGTTGTCTTAACGGTGGAGTACACAGAACCCAAAACAAAGAGGATTGTGCTGTTTATTTGGCGAACTTCTGTCCATCAAAAGAAGCGACACACAAAGCGCAACGACAGCAGCGACGACAATCGTCGCTCGTCGGAAAACTGAACAGCGGGTAAGGCGTGTCGGCATTTACACATGTGACATCAAAGATTCCAGCGTATATCGTTGGTTACCGCATTTATTCCAGAAGAAACTCGACTGCTCGTGTTGTGCGCGCAAGTTTATCATCATCGTCATCATCAGCCTGACTGCGCCCACTACAGGGTCAAGGCCTCTCGCATATTTTTTCAATCAACCTGGTCCTGTGCTTGTTGTAACCACGATCAGCGGCATAGCCAGAGGTGGCACACCGGGACCGGGCCCCCCGCCCCCCGAATTTTTTCCCATGAGATACAGAGCACAAAACGACACTCGACCACACTTGCCTGCCCGGACCCCATGTCGTATCAAGGACGTGCCCCCCCCCCCCCTCTCCCGAAGCAATTTTCTGCCTATTCCCCTCGCCACGTTATACCCACAAACTTCTTAATTATATCTGCCCACCTAACTTTCTGTCTCCCCCTCGTACGCTTTTCTGCTCTTGTAATCCAGTCAGTTACTCTTAATGATCAGCGTTTATCTTTCCTACGCGCTACATGCCTTGCCCATATCCATTTCTTCTTCTTGATTTCGGCTAACATGTCCTTAACACCCGTCTGTTCCCTGACCCACTCTGCTCTCTTCTTGTCCCTTAAGGTTACACCTATCATTTTCCTTTCCATGGCTCGAAGCGTCATCCTCAATCTCAGTTGAACTCCTTCGTAATCCTCCAGGTTTCTGCCGCGTAGGTAAGTACCGGTAACGTGCAGCTGTTATAGATCTTTCTATTGAGGCATAGTGGTAAACTACCATTCATGATTTCAGAATGCCGGCCTAATGCGCTCCATCCCATTCTTATCCTTCTAGTTACTTCAGTCTCATGGTTCAGCTCCGCGGTCACTGCCTGTTCTGAGTAGACATTTCTTGACCACTTCCAGCCTAGCGTTCTGCTGTCCTTGTGCAGTTCAGTAGTCATGATTTGCAATTCGTCCCCTAGTTATACGTCAACGCAATGTCATTAGCGAATTGCAGGTTACTAAGGTACTCTGGTACTCTCCATTAACTCGTATCTCTAACTGCTCCCGCTCTAGGGCCCTGAAAACCTCGTGTAAGCACGCGGTGAATAGAATTGGGGAGATCGTGCCCTTCTTTATTGGAATTTGGTCGCTTTCTTTATGAGACTACAATGGTTGCTGTGAAGCCGCTGTAGATTTCTTCCAGTATTTTTATATATGGTTCGTCGCCGCCCTGATTCCGTATTGCCTGCATGACTGCTGAGATTTCAACCGAATGAAATGCTTTCTAGAATCTATGGAGGCTATATATAGGGGTTGGTTTGTATTGCGCGCCTTTCTCTATCACCTGATTGATGCTGTTAATGTGGTCTATTATCGAGTAGCCTGTACGAAATCCTGCTTAGTCCTTTGTTTGATTGAATTTAAACGGTCCTGATTCTATTAGCCTTTACCTTTGTAAGTATCTCATACAACGGACAGTAAGTTGATCGGCTTTTACTTTTTCAAGTTCTTGACGTCCATTTTCTTATGGGTTGAGATGTTAGCATTCTTCCAAGATTCTGCTATCCATCACCTTCAAATGACACTTTGTATGCAGGGTGGCCAGTTTTTCTCGCTTATCAGAAGAGTATAAAATTATCAGGAAGTCTCCCAAACATTCCGGTGCGGCCTGTGCAGTGCAATGGTTACTCGTGTAACAGGCCGGTTACATAAGAATAGAAAAAGAACTGCGCGTGGCAATATGTGGCCTACACCGAGAGTCCCCGTTGCAGGCTCGTACTTTGGGATCTTCGTTTGTTCAAAATCAATCAATCAATCAGTCGATCAGTTTCATTATGACATAACACGTTAATTAAAAATTAACGTGTTATGTCATAATGAAACTGATGGACTGATTGATTGATTTTTTTTGCTTACTACAGATGCCTACGAAATACAAAATATACCACGTGACATGGTCGCTTGCACGCTGTGATTGCAGTGCTCCCAAATGCTCCGCATACGCGCGCGCACACACACACACATATGCACACACAGTTTACAACAAACTTGGCTCCGGCAGAAAACAAAGAAGGATTTCTGATTGGGAAAGGTTACCTTCGATTTAACGTCATAACAGTAGCCACTGCTCGTGTGTTTTGTGCAGTCACTCTGCTTTTGCTCCGTAACAAATGTCGATTCGTACGCAGATTGACGGCATGTCGACACTACCCGAGAACATCCTGGACAACATGGTCATTGCGCCCATCTATGAGGTGAGCCCATACTCAGCTTGGTATGAAGGCTAGCTGGTATTCCATGGAACTAAACAGTACAGCGCGGAACCATTTCTAAGACGTGACAACCAGAGGAAGGGAGGGGGGAGGGGGAAAGGGAGTGCCATGACTTCCCCAGCAAATCCTCTACGGGAAGTTCATGATATAAATATCTCATGTGAGTCGCGTATTTCATAAAAATGTCCTCACTGGATTCAAACCACTGATAGCTCGTATAAGACAGTACAAGATCAAATGGCGTATCGTAGAGCACCGATTCTGTGAGATATTGGTGTTAAAAAGCATTGACACCGCGATCGAAACAGCAAATTTTACCCTAACGGACTCAGGCTCAAACTGAGGTCCAGCCGCAAGTCTAAGGGAGTCCGGCTGAGTAATGTTCTAGTGAATTTGAGTCCGAGTGAGTCCGGTTGCGAAGAAGTTTAGTGCGTCTGAGTCCGAGTGAGTCCGGTTGAGTAAAATTTTGGCGAGTCTGAGTCTGAGTGAGCCCTCAGAGCAAAATATATTTCTTGAGTGAGTCTGAGTGAGCTCCACTTTTTTTTGCCGACCTATGAATATGCGTTGTTTATTTCTTGGCTGGTTCCTATTGCCATTATATTTTGCTCTTTAGCAAATAAATGATAATTGTTTATTAATGCAAGAAAGAGAGAAAATTTGTTGGAAGGCAGAGAGGGTAGCCTGAGCTAGTACGCCCCGGCCTGCTACTCTACTCTGGGAAAAATGCAGCGGGTGAAAAAGAGTGATGAAATATGATGATGGTGACAGAAATAAGTGATCCGTGTTTATTTAATAAGACATGATTACCATCGTAAAGAGGACAGTTAAGGACGCTAATAAGCATCATTTATTTTCCTATAGTCCACTAGCCCAACTGTCCGCCTTATAGCGCATACACCCTTTCATAATTGTAAATCTAGCTTTCCTACGATGCAGTTAGCCCAATCAATGGCACTTAGTGACTTCTGCAAACAGCGTGTTCAAGCGCAGTTTGCTTGCGCTATGTCGCGTAAAATGTAGACTGAGCTCTCATGACATGAGCAGGCAAATAGACAAACACCAGCACGTGACACTGACCCCGTCTCCAGTTGAAGCACGAAATGTGCCGCCATTAGTTGGGGGAATGAGCAGCGCAAGGAAATGCACTCGCGGATTATGAATAGGGTCCATCAGGCCCTTTTCATAGTCCGTAACTTTACGCATCTGTTTACCAAACGTCTAGCATACAGTCCACTGATATTGAATAACTGCCCTTGTAGCATTTTCGTAATACTGGATGGTCGCATATTTCGGGGGAAATGCGGCTTTCAGCTAATGCTTCCACTCCCATGTCAGCCAGCCTAGAGGACCCTGTCTTCTGCACTGACACGAAGGGAGGACAGTCGCGAAATACTGAATGTTCTAATGTCTGATACATTAGACAGCGCTCGCAGTTCGGGCTTTACGGTGGTCTAGTGGTTACGGTGCTGGACTGCTCACTCGAAAGTCGCGGGATCGAATCCCGGCCGCGGCGACCGCTTCTTCGATGGAGGTGAAAATGCTTGAGGCCCGTGTACTGAGATTTACGTGCACGTTAAAGAACCCCAGGTGGTCGAAATTTCCGTAATCGTCCCTATGGCGTCCCTCATTATCATGTCGTCCACTGAAGTTCATTCCTATCTGCTGTAAAGGCCAGCGAGGTGGCTCGATAGGCTGCAGAAATCCGGCTGGCCTAGTCAGTGGTGTCTTCCGTCGCTCAGCAAGTCTTTACGTAGCGGATGACGTCAGTAATGAGGCGAGGCCAGTAGCACTTTTCTTGTATTCTCGCAAGCGTGCCGGAAAATCCAAGGTGTCCAACCGTCGGATCGCCATGCAAAGTTTCTAGAACCTCTGTACGTAGAGCTGGTACTACGAGGAGATAGTTAGCCCGGAGTGGCGAGAAGTTCTTCGTTAGGAGAACGCCGTTCCGCGAGAAAAACGACGCCAGTCCTCGCTCGAATACCTTTAAAACGGTGGTCTTGCCCTCGAGGTCCACACGGCCCCTGAGTTCCGAGTCGGCTCGCTGTCATTCGGCGAGGTCATCAGCACTTAAGGTTCCCAAGAAGCAGGGGCGTAGCCAGGGGGGGTGGAGGGATTCGAACCAGCCCCCCCCCGGAAGTTGTTCAGATTTGCTTGCGTGTATATACACGCGCACATACAAACGCACGCACGAACATGCATAAGTATGGCTGAACCATCCCCACCCCCCCCCCCAAAAAAAAAACAAAAAATTTCTGGCCTACGCCCCTGCCAAGAAGTAGTCACCATCCTTATCGTCCTGCGGCGGTGGGTCAAGGGGGCACGATCGAGACAGGCAGTCGGCGTCATAGGCTTTCTTCCGGACTTGTAAACGACGGTAATGTCGAATCCCTGAAGTCTCAGACTCCACCTTGCGAGACGATCGTTCAAGTTAGCTAGCCAACATGGTGGTCGCTCACAACTTCGAAAGGCCTGCCGTAAAGATGGGGGCGAAACTTTTATGTAACCCAGATGATGACAAGGCATTCCTTTTCTGTTGTGGACTACTTGGCTTCCGCCTTATATAGCGACCGGCTAGCATAACTGACAACCCTTCCGTGTCCGTCAGTCCTCCGCACTAGGACGGCTCCGAGCCCTACGCTGCTTGCGTCGGTGTGGACTTCCGTGTCAGCGTATTCGTCGAAGTGCGCAAGTATCGGCGCGGCGTCTTCAGGCGTCGTTTGAGATCTTGAAATGCGTCGACTTGTGCCGTTCCCTGCTTAAATTCCACGTCGGTTTTCCTCGGGTTTTCTCGGCTCGGCGATCCGTGAAAATCCCTTGACGAAACGTCTGTAATAGGCGCACAAGCCAAGAAATCGGCATACAGCCTTGTGGGCGGCGGGAAGGCAGCGATGGCAGCTGTTTCCGTGGGTCGGGGTGAACTCCAGACTTGCTAATCCACGTGGCCCAAGAACCAGAGCTCCTCGCACGCGAAGTGGCACTTTTCTGGCTTCGGGGTGAGTTCGGAGGTTTTGATTGCTTGAAGTACAGCTTGAAGGCGCCGGAGGTGCCTTTCGAAGATTGAGGCAAGCGCAACGACGTCGTCCAAGAACACGAGGCAAGTTTGCCACTTCAAGCTCGCCGGTGCTGCATTCATTACGCGTTGGAAATTCGCAGGCGCCGAGCAAAGACCGAAGGGCATGAACTCGAACTCGAACTTGAACTCTGGTGTTATAAAGCTGTCTTCTATCGGTCTCTCCCGTCGAGTTCGATTTGCCAGTAGGCGGTCTTGAGCAGTGCTGGGCAGTATCGAAGATACAGTATCTTAGATACTCTTTGGGTATCTTGTATCTGTATCGCGATACATCTCTCAAAACGAGTATCGATATCTGTATTTCGATAAATCCAATAGTGTGTCGTGTATCTTAAGGATACAAGATACTGCAGTAGAAACACCACCTTGCGAAGCAATAAACGTTGGATGAACTTCAATTCTCAAGCTGATACTGCTGCCACTAAGCCACCTCAATAAAACTAACGCCAAGTGACATTCTTTTCTTTTTCCGCCAGAGTGCTCCAGCGAGCCCCGGCGATTAGGTCCACGATTCCCTATTGGTGAACCAGAGTCACGTGATGCCGCTAGAGCCATCTCGACAAAAACAATTGCGCGAACGTCTACGCGCAGCGGACCTTTGTTTTCTCTGTTTTCTTCCTTTTTTAGTAGTGTCGGTGTCATGACACTTGTTCGTGGCAACGGTACTGTGCTGCGTACTGCAATGCCTGCGGCGTCTTTGACTCAAATTCTGATACCGCTATAGTGTCGTTATCGAAGTTTGTGTTGCGTGGTGCTTCGTTGCAAAGTGTCAGAATGCAAGAAAGGGGTGACTTGCGTCTCCCGACTTTCACACATCAGCGATTTGAAAGATCTCGTGGAGTTAAGCATGACTTACAAACCATGAGATTGTCTTATATGCAACTGAGATTCTAACAACCGTCGTACCACCAGTGTCAATGCTGATGCGTGTCGCCACGATGGTCTAGTGGTCAAGTTATCTGGGAGAAAAAGGGTAAAAGATTGCATGTTAGTGAACATGTTGCTAGCGAACGCTTTACACCAGCAGATAAGTAGGATATAAAAAATCATTGCAGTTTTATGTCCTCAATTGATTGTCGCTACCACAATAAATATCGATACCAGCATTGTAGCTGCTCTACACCTGTCGGCCGATGCTGTATTACGAAAACGGTAATAATCTTAAAGGCCAACTCCGGCGATTTTTCGAGGTCAATGGACCTCAATAAAATTCGCTGGGTACGTTCCTTTTCACGTTCCCGTTATTTATGCCAAATTGCAAGCTGGAGACATAGCAGATTAATTACAAATGAATTTTATTGATTGCCCCGACTCTCCTCACCTCGCTTCCCAGATTTATTGGCAACATTGTGTGCTTGACGTCATTTTTGTTAAAGTGGAAGTGACGGAACCGAGGGGCCACTAGAGCGTCTGCTATCCGCAAGGCAACAATCGCATGTGTTTGGCGAGCGCTTCGTTGGCTGGGCGTGTGAATTTCAGTTCCTTGTGGTAATGCGTGCGATGGATGGCAAGTGGTGTCGCGTGTGGGCTGCACACGATTCCCCGTTGGCAGTCACGAAACACTCGCACCAAACGATTACCCTGCGTCTTTATATTAGAGCTAACAATGCCGGTTTACCGCACGGAAAGTGCGCATGCGTGAACATTACCGTACGAAAACACTTTCCGTAACATATACAGGGTGCACCGGGCCTATGGGTATACGGTGAGCTGCGCGTCGTGCGAAATAACGTAGCCTAATCTAGTACCGTTGGTGCGAAAAGGTGGCTCGTACTTGGCTTATATTAAATTCCTTCAGCCCTATCAACGCGACGTTGAACGCCGCTATTGCCAAACTTATGCACTCTTGCCATAGCAATAATAAGAAGCTTTAGTTAGTCCGCAAACTTCTCAGCGATAGCACTTTACCCGATCGCGGCCCCACAAGCTTAAAGGGACCGACAACTGCCCAGAATATGAAATGAGTTGACTCCACTGATGTAAAGATTGTCCGTTGCACTGACTCAAACCAACCCTGTTTTTTTCGTGAGAGATGGATTTATATTTTTTATTTCTCAATTGAAAGGCGCGAGAAATGACCTGTGGCGCCTCTGGCGCCAACACATGAATGAACCGATGAAGACGGCCACGTGACCGTTGATTGCTGTACGCAGTCGACGATTTTTTTGTAGTATTGAATTATTGTTCGTTCCTTTAAATTAAAAGGTATTACTCCAAATAATGTACATATAGGACTGCGTTAGTAGTATGCAATAAAGTGGCGCTGCCGTCGCGTGACTTAATGATCCCATGCTCGTCAGCGCGTCTTGAGCAACTTTTCAGCGTGCTCGTGCAACCGTGCACGCAGTTTCCAGGTCGCTAAGATTTTGGAGCGACATAGTTTTGCTACCTACACTTCGTCTCAGAAATGACGCGCGCTGCTACTCGGTGCGGCCGTGCATATGCACAGTTTACGTTTTCGATTACTTGGCTTGGCTCGTGTATCGAGAGAGTAACAACGCCGGGACAAGCCATCCATGACACGGCGCAGGCGCACACAACGCTGTATAAATACCGGGAAGGTGTATAAAGCCACACATCTCATTGTAACAGCTTGCTTTTTTCAAAATGGTTGGAAAGCTCAAAATAAAGTGGTTAAGCGTAGTTACAGTAACTCCTGCGAAAGCAAACAACGACAGCTTTCACAAGGGCTAGCGGCATCGCTATCAATTCTCAGCGTGCTGGAGCAAGCCTCCATGCGTGTTTGGAGCCTTTCAGATCGGAAAATACTGCTTATAAAATAACTACGTGCTTTTCGGATAAACCACTGCAGCTACAAACGCTACGAAGGGTGAGCTTCCTGTTGCGCCGTAAAAAACTGGGTCGAGAAAAATCAGTTGTCGGTCCCTTTAACCGCTTGGACAGTTGGCACCATCTGGCGGTGGAATGCGCAAACCCAGGCAAGCAAAGAACTAAACAGGTGTGTCCACTTCATCGAAGAGGAATGGAATGGCGATTTTAGTTCGCCTACAAATGCGTCGGAATCGCAGCCGTCATTTTCCGACGCTCCGAGGAGCTTGTGCGCGCAGCACGGTCATCATCAACACAAGATATATTTCCGACGGAGTCATCTTTCCCTGAGCGTCTGCTCTTTGCCGCTTCCGCAGCTTTCGTACTACGCGCTGGCGGACCTGCATGCCTTGCATGATTTCCGGTTTTTACCGGCTTATACGTCACTCGAGTTGCCTCGTGGGTTTCGTTTGCGGGGGGCTTTTTTTTGCGTATTTAAAATTATTCTCCAATTTGCCGAGTATTTCTGCTCGGGCCCGTACAGGAGGTTCAGCCATTAAAATAAAAAAAGACCATAAAAGCACCATTACTTGGTCATGACAAAAAATGGTCGGAGTTGGCCTTTAAGGACAATGTAAGACAGCAAAGCGGTATTTGCTCCATCGTGCGGAGGCTCCTCAATGACGTTCTTGCAAGTAGGTGGCAACCTGGTCGCCCAAGCAGAGCAGTGACACTCATAATTACAATAGTATCAAGGAAAAACACTGATAGCGCAGCGTATGAAGAGCTATGATGTTAAGCAGCCAACAAATCGCACTGTTTCGGAATGAAACTAGTATACTTTGAACATATAATAAGTGTGGGTTTAACGTCCCTAAACGACGATATGATTGAGAGACACGTAGTGGAGGCCTCCGGAACTTTCGACTACCTGGGTTCTTTAACGTGCACCTAAATCTAAGCACAGGGCCTTAAGCACTTTCGCCTGCATCGCAAATGCGGCTGCCGCTGCCGGCATTCGATCCCGCGACTGCGGGTCACCAGTCGAGCACTTAACCACTAGACCACCGTGGCAGGTTATGCACTCTGCAAGAAAGACGAAACTTTCGGGATACAAACGGATATCTCGTTAAAAGTAAACAAATTTGGTCGCAGTTTAAGAATTTTCAAATAAACAATTTGTACATTGGCTTTTGCTGCTTCGTTAAATAGATCTATAATAGCAAATTTGCGAATGTATCGAAGTATCTTAAGGTATATTTGGGAAGATCGTATCGGATACAATAATTCCGGAAGTATCTGTATTTGTATCTGAAATGCTTCTTGCCCAAGTATTTGTATCGTGTCGCGAACAATTTGAAGTATGTTTGCCCAGCCCCGGTATTGAGGCCGTCGACGAAAACTACTTCGCGCTGTGGAGTCGATCCAGGGCGTCGTCTATACGTGGTAGAGGATACACGTCCTTCTTTGTGATTTTGTTCAGGCGAGAATAATCGACGCATAAACGTAGGGTTCCGCCCTTCTTCACTAACACCACGGGTGACACCCACGGACTCCTGGACGGCTGGATGATGTCTTCGCGTAGCATTTCGTCGACTTCTTTCTTTACGACCTCGCGTTCTTGCGTCGAAACTGTACGTTCTCTGACGGAGTGGTTTGGCATTTTCCTCTGTAATGATGCGATGTTTTGCGACTGGGGTCTGACGATTTCTTGACGACAACGAAAAGCAGTGCTTGTATGAAGAGGAGGGTTTTGACCTGCTCTGCTTATGCTTCGGAAGGCTGGGATTGACGTCGAAAGCGAGGAGTAGGCGCGGAAGAATCGGTGAGGGCGAAAGCGTGGTTTCACAATTTCTTCGGTGTAGGCGGCCGTCGTGCCTTTGTTCACGTGCTTGTACTCGTCGCTGAAGTTTGGAGCATCACTGTTGGTTTCCCTCCCCGCGGCTTGGATTCCTCTTGCAACGCAAATCTCGCGGTAATCAACTGGTGTGGTCGCCTTCAACGAAGCCTTCCAGGCCTGCTGATTTCTGAGTTCGATGGAATGATGACGCTGGAGCGAGGGGGAATGGTGACCTGGTTTACCGCACATCCAGGCGTGCGTTCCTGCCCCGCCACGGTGGTCTAGTGGTTATGGCGCTCGACTGCGACCCGAAAGGTCGCGGGATCGAATCCCGGCTGCGGCGGCTGCATTTCGATGGAGGCGAAATGTTTGAGGCCCGGTACTTACATTAGGTGCACGTTAAACAACCCCAGGTGGTCGAAATTTCCGAAGCCCTCCTACGGCGTCTATCCCCCCTCATAAT
>NC_051179.1:23982282-24092819 GCF_013339695.2 Rhipicephalus sanguineus
GTTGCACCTTGCCGAATTCACTGTGTCTAAGAAGTCCTGGCACGGCGCAAGAGAAAGCTACAGCGCGAGGCCTGCGCGCTCGTCGCGGTGGCTGCTGCGGCGTACCCACATTTCCCATGAGCGCTTGCGCGCCCGTTGGTGGCGCTCGTGTGCTTGAAAAAGGTCTATTCGGCCCAGAGCGCTGCTAGTCAGCAATAGTTACATGCACTCCGAGAGCTCTGCGCGTGCGCGGGGGCGGCAGTGTTGTGGCCGTGGATGGCCCCAGTTGCGATAAGAGCAGTGGCGCCGCTCGATGTTGCTTTGGAAGCCTATAACAGTACTGCATGGTTGACAAAAAATGACAAATATGAAAAATAAACGAGGGAGAGAGTTAGGGAAAAGGCAGTGAGGATAACAACGCGGCAGTTCCGGATGGCCACACTGCACGGTGGAGCAAGTGCGGGAATAAAAAGGCGAAAGGGAAAGAGGATCGAGGGAGAGACAGAGACAGCAGCAAGCAAGGTAACTATGGTGTAACTACACCCCCCCCCCCCCCCCTAATCCTCTTAAGCGGACCATGGGGAGGGGGCATTCAGCCCCATTTCCGAAATTTCTACATTTCGTATGTACGTGTCAGTACACGCACGAACATACATAAGGGGGGTATAGACCCCCCCCCGCCCCCTCTGTGAGCGGACGGCTACGCACCAGGCATTGCTACACCCCCTTCCCCGCTCCCAATGGTATTGCCAGAATACCTATGCAGTTTGTGGGCACCAGGGAGTGACATCATCCATAGGCGTGCGCCCCCTTGATCAGAAGCACCCCCTAATCCTCTTAAGCGGGCCGCCAAGTCTGCCCCACTCCTGTACACAGTACGACCTGTCCCGTCATTGTTTAAAGTGCAGGTTTTTGACGGTAGCGAAGGCAGAGAACCCCTGATGTTGCATTCCAATAACTGTTTACTGCCCACCTTTACTCCCGGAAAGCCAGGGACCAAAGGCAGGTCATTGTGAGAAGCAAGTCATCGCTCAATTTTCAGCTTTGCAGCCATTGGGAAGCTTTTCTTTCAAATGACCGATTTGGGGAGGGGGGCTCCCACATAGGGACGGGGAGGCCTAAAACGGTTTTCGCGGTAAAACACTCCCTAAACTGCCCTCACAACTAAAGAAAAATTATGGGGTCTAGTGAAAGATCCCACCAGTGATCCACTGCCGCGCGGCAGTGGATCACTGGTGGGATATCTTTCACTAACACGGGCGCGTGTACTTGGATAAGAAAAACTTGAATCTAGGGTACTTATTGTGATGTGGCGATTCCTCCTCGCCGACAAGTGGAGCGACTTCGTTCGTGGAAGAGGGCAATGCGAGTGTCTGCCATGCCAGATGGGCGAGAAAAATCGAATGTTACAGCAATCATGCCCTTCATGGTGGCCAGAAAGTAGCAACAGAATCCTACTCACGAAACAAAATTGGGCAAGTGTGTATTCAATTTCTTTTTGACTACATCTTCCTCCTCATTCATTTCGCAGCATTTTTTCCCATAAATTCTTGCACTACGAAAGCTGTTGTACTGTAACACGAATGTTATGCGGAAATGTCAGTAGAGTATCACTAGTGTGTTTGTGCTCATTCAGCGAGACCTGTTCATGTTTGCCTGTGTCTAAGCAATACTGTGCTCATTAATTTACAGGTGAATGCTTACTGCAATTTATACCGTTCATAAAACTGCAAATCTTACTTTACGTAGTTGTCTAATCACTATCAACGTTTCTCTTCTCGAGCAAAACTGCGAGATTTTTTAATGAAGTTCTGGGCCTATTGGGGAAGTAGCCAAGCACGGCTTCGTATAGAAGCTTCCCAAACAAACCATAAAGAGTTCACTTAGTTCGTGGTTGGACAAAGTTCTCAAATGTCGTTACATCTAGACCATTATACTTCTTTGAGCTTTTCTCACTTTCTGTATCCACATTTACCAATGTTGGCAACATCAGTGGCGCCAATGATGAATACAGGCATGTGCGTCCCATATAACACACTATAGAAGTGCCAGTGAAGAGCTCAGAAGGCTCGGTGGTAGCAAGGAGAATGCACCTGATATAGAGAAATGTCTTCAAAATCTTGGGGAGAATTGAGACACTAGAGGCAAAACAGACTAAGTTTTCCAAGGGGTGAGAAACATGGGTTTGCTCTTTGATGTAGAAGTTCCTTAGATTAGCATCCATCCGTGAAAAAACTTCCTTTGCCTTCTTAGTCAAACAAAGTTTGCCAAACTAAACAAGTAGCAGTGGTTCGCAGAAGAAAAAGTTTCTCTCAGCAAGCTGACCAGAAAAATTATTACAGTAGATATTCCAATAATGTTGCAACAATTCAAATCACGCTTTTGATTGATTAGGTAAGAAAACCTACAATGTGCTGCTATTCCCATAAATTTTGGTATAATAGTTATTCAACGTTAACTGCATTATTTCTTAAAACGAAGTGGAAGAAAACGACGATGCAAAAAGGAAAACAACAAAAGACGAGCAATACTCCAGTGCTGTTTTTCTTTTTGTGCTTCTAGTTGAAGTATGAATGAACTCCTACAAACTCGCTTAAATTTCAGTTCTTGGATGCATTATTTTCTGGCAACACAGATACATACCAGTCTTCCTCTTCATTTCTGTTGTATTCAGCTACTACAATTTCTTTTCAAGAAGAAAGAGAGAGAGCAAGATGTGGTGAACAAAGATGTATTTTTGTCTCTGCAACAATGAACAATATTTACAATCAAGGTACAAGTGGGCCAGCCAGACAAAAAATGAAGACGTTTTGACGCCGTGTGCGCTGGTGACACGCTGACAGGCAGTGTTCACGGTGATCGATATCAGGTCCTGAGAAAGTGGGTCAACTTAAGCATAAGTCTACATCAATCTCTTCCAGCCGTCACCATGGTGTCTGGTAAGGAGCAGGCTTGGCGAACACACATCTCCTGTGTGACAAAAAAAAAAGCTGTAAGAACTTCATAACATGCACACTATAGTGCAATTGACATTCACTTGCAATAAGATTAAATTATGAGGCCTAGTCTAACAAAATAGATTAATTTGCAAACACGGGAAATAGTGGCTGACAATAGTCAACACTCGTTACGATGGTCGGCGATAATAATTGCAAGAAAGGTATGTCAAGTTACATCTGAAATCCATTCTACTCAAAAGTGGGGCTGCGATATGTTTCGAAATATGGTATGTTTCGTTACAGCCAAGTGCACATCATTACAGCAACTCAATGCTGCAACGGTATAAGCGAACCAAACCTAATGATAAGTACGGTTTCTTACATCCGAAAATGTGCTGTAAAGGATCCATCATAAAAGACATCAAATGCAGCACCCATGATAGCAGAGTGCTTACCCATGTGTCCAGAAGTGATGTGACTGAATACTTCTCGGGCATTTTGTTGAGGTGGATGTCTAACGAGTGAAGAATGTTTCTTAGAAACTGCGTCGAATCTGGAAGGGGAGAGAGAGGGAGAGCACAAACTTAATACGATGGACTGTGACAAATCACAGTACTGCTGTCTTAGGATATGGCCACTCAATAGAATTCACTACGTTAGAAAGGAATAAATTCCATTGAGTGTCAGATTGATTGACTTATGTTCTACCTTCTTACAAGTAGTATTACTGAAAATAAAGAAACCGCATTTAAGGTTTCGTGCATTAAGCTTGTGATGCTTAACAAGAACAGATACTATCACTATTCCACAGATGTGTTTGGAACTGTAGAAAGTGCCCTAGTGACTCAATGCATATGTTCACAAGCTCAAACTACCAAAAGCGCTATAATCACAAAAGCAGCGCATCTTACCGTACTGATCTCGGCTAGCATTGCACTGGGGTGGTCGACTCGGGTAATTTTCGGGCACCGCCACGGTTATTGGAGGAACACAGGGAAGGTTCTTGTCATCTGCAGCAGAGACACATAGACAGCATGCAATCAGAAGCGAGCAGAAGCACAGCACTGGTGTTGCAATAAAATTCACACTATCGCATCTATAATCTTCTTGTCTACATGCACGAGATGAAGTGATGAAAATGGATGGCCTTTACGTGGGTGATTGAAGTCAAGCGCTCCAACTGCATTCAAATGGTTCTCTGGGAGTGCAAGCATCTGACATGGTGTGCCTTTCAGTGCCCCGATTTCGACGCGGGAGCACTGGCACGATTTGGCCAATAGGAATGGTCACGTGACACCAGCCATTGTGGTTGTGGCTGTGGCTTTCAGTGCTGGCCAAGCCATGCTGCCATAAGTGCACTGCTCTGTGATAACAGAAGCACTCAGTTGGAACACTTCATCGCCCACTCAGATTGCAGGCTGCCCATGCACATTAACTGGTGCTGATCCAGAGAATCAGAGTGGCCAACCAAATACACTGTCGGCTTTATACATACAAGGCCTTTGTTAAGCCTCGCACAGTCTATGATCTGCTTTGGTTTTGTCTGACTGACCACTATAAGCATTCGTCAGATATGCAAGGTGCTCCAGCCTTCTTTGAACAGCGGAGCTGTTCTAAGTCGAGCCTGCATCGTGTGCATGTCTGTCCGGTGTCACGCAAGGGCAGCGACCCCGCCTCATCACTAGGGGGCGCTCATGATGATGATGATGATGCTAGAAATGATAATAATATTAAATTATGATTGATGCACGTGATCTCGCTAGCCAATCACATACACTCGCGCACTTACAGCTTCGCTGTGCAACGGTTTCCACGGCATGGAATTGGCTCAATTTTCTCTGAACTTGGCAAAAGAATGTTTATTCACCTAGCTGACATATGAGGTGGACCGTGCGGGATCCCAGGTGCTGACTCGGGTCTAGCTGAACCTTAAAACGCTGGTCTAGGTGTGCAATTTCGCCCTGCAGCAGGTCCGGGATCTCCACAGTCTCTTCGGGAAGCCGCCGACGCTTAGCGGGCACCTCAGGTGAGCTGCAAGCTCTGCGCAGAGAAAATGCAGAGAACGACACTGCGACGTTACTACAGAAAATGGCAAATCATTTCCACAGAAGCTCGCAGGTAGATGGAGAAGCTTCACAAAGCTGAAAAATCGTGCACTTCATTGTTACACGACACTACGAAGCAATGCTGTTTGTGTTTCTCAGGAACAAAGCTTTAATATATTATCCTATGTGCCTTACGGCTTAGGTGTCCAGCCACATTGGAACATGTTTGTGCAGAAAAGTGATGCCTTAGATAGACTTCAAAATGTGGGTTTGTGATGGTTTGCTTTCTGCATCACCTTCCCTTTGATGAATGAATTGCATCAGGACTATCTCTTACCAGTGTGCTTTGGAACAACAGCACTGTGTCACGATTATGTCACTTCAATCATTGGTCACTTGTGCTAAATTTTTTTACATTACGGCGGCACCATATCAAAAGCTATCTATGAGCATAATTACAAATGCAAAGAAAATGAATATGATTGCAATACATTGTCACACTTCCAAACTTGCAACAAAGAAGCCACAAGTGTTATCCCTGTTAACTTAGAGAGACTTCGATTGTGCAGCGCAGCTGCTGCGAGCTCATACTCACCTCCTAGGAGAAGGGCCAAGCAGCGTCGTGATGGCTGGGCCAAACACACGGCTCAATGTGTGGTTGAACATGGGCGATTTAATGTGGCTGGCCACTGCGTCCAGTAGCGGCTGGCAGATGTTCTGCTCCTGAAGACGTCCACCGACACCGGGAGCGACGCCCACGGCGCCACCACCACTCACAAAGCTTTCCGCCTGTCAGGCCACGAAGAAAGTGCAGAGGTAAGCAGCTGAATTTCCCATAAGGGCCACAGTTTGCATTATAAATTGTCCAGCAGAATGAAAAACACTATGGCTATGGCTAACTATGGCTGTCAAATGCTATGTAATAATCTCCCTAGACCATTGGCGTAGGCAGAAATCTATTTCAGAGGGGGGGGGGGCACGCCGTTGATCCGACGTGGGGTCCAGGTAGGTAAGTGCGGTCAACTGTCAGTTTGTGCTCTCTAACCCATGGCAGAAAAAAAATTCGCGTGGGGAGGGGGAGGGCCAAGCCCGGTGTGCCACCCCCTGGCTATGCCACTGTCCTAGACTACTGAATTCATATACAGTAGAACCCCGCTGATACGTTTTTGAAGGGACCGTAGGAAATAAACGTAAGAGACGGGAAACGTAAGAGCCGAAAAACAGGAAAAACGGCAAAATATTTAGTGGTACAGAATTTTATTTCAATTCTTACGAGCAGCAAGAAAATTGGCGCGCTCAGCCGCGATCTAGTCGATGGATAGAAACGCGGAGCTTAGGACGGCCTTATCCACAGAAATGTAATCAACGTATGTGATTTTTTTAACACCAACAGCTGTAGGCATGAAAGAACTAAGCACACGCAATCACGACCGGCGCGGCGAGTCCGACCGCGAACCGCACGCACGACCATGCGAGCTCCAACCAAGGAGGTTAGAATAAAATTTGCTGGAGTGGAGGAGGCGCCCCTCAGCTGAAGCCGCGTGCCGCCATCTTGCCATAGGCAGAAAGCGCGCCTTCCGCAACGCATGCTGCAGCGGCCGCATAGATCTGTTCTAGCTGTTCTCTGGCGTGGTGGCGTCCGGGCGTTGTTGGATACATTGTGCGTTGCGTACGGCTGTATAAATCGAGCGAAAAGGTACTCTGGGATGAAGTTTCAGTTGTAAGCAGAACATTTCGAGCTCGATGAAAACTTCTCTATATGCCGGAACACATGCTGACAGCCCGCAATCTGTCTCTAATTTCACATCTGACGGTCGTTCTTTTTTTCTAACCGGTTTCGCAAGGACTCAAATGTTCGAAGCACGTCGGGGCAGGCTGTTTGACGGGAAGTCTGGAAGCCAAAAGACGGCGATCGCATATGTTAGAGGCACTTTTCGCCAAATTGTTTCGACCGGACTAGGCTGCGACCTGGGAGTTCTTCGACTAGCTGTGCTTGACGCATTTGTAAAACACTTGCAAAACCCAGTGATACACATTCTTGTGCTTGTTGATACCACTGGTGCGGGCGCAAATAGGAAAATAACGCACCGCTTGCTATTCATTGAAATTATATAAATAGGCGAGATTTCGTTATCGGTTGCCCTGTTCGTGCTATAAAAGGGTAGCTCGCAACTACGAGATTATGTAACGTCATTTGGGCAATATACAAGGACCTGTTTTTTCTTACATTCGTGCATTTTTTCGTTATATTTGTATTTGCTTTATGCAGTGCAGCGAGTAAAACCAGCAGGTCTGAACTGTGCAGTGCTCTTTCCAGCTGCAAATAAAGCGACCTAACCGATCGCCCAGGGGTACTCCGGCCGTTAGATGCGTTCAAATTGAAAAAAGTTGTTGAAGATGTGACAGTTGCATCACTTATACGGCAGCATTACGAAGAAATGCTTCATCTTTTCCAAGAAGAGATAAAACAGCTCAAGATGAAAATTCTGCAGCAGAAAAATTGCACGCTAACCAAAAAGACCGAGGCTCGCGATCCTCAAGCGATAATAAAGGAGATCAAGGATCAAAAGCTCATGTCTGAGTCGGGCAGGGCGATGTTCACTGCAGCCTTCCCCCATACATACAGCAACCCCTAGGGCACGAAAAGACCAGAAAGGCACGTATTCCATCCGAGCTGCGGGCGTTTGCGTTAACGCTGCACTTCTATTCTCCATCAGCTTACGAGTATGTACACACGAAGTTTAATCGCGCACTGTCAGCAGAGCTCTATACGAGAACGGTGTACAGAATTCCATCAAAGGAAATGCTGCTTCACAGATGAGGCACTGTCTCGAAAAAGCTAGCCCAATGCCGCACAAAAACTCTACTGTACTTTAATTGTTGATGACAAATGAGAAAACAAGTTTAGATTGTGGGCGACTAAACGGTTAGATATATGCGGACTTTGGGACTGGAATACATGATGACAGACTATTCTCGTTGGCTTAAACTTATGACTTATGCCACTCGGGTGTTTTTAATTGATTCATTGACAGGGTAAGAGAGAGCGGCCGAGCCTACGAAATAGTATCGAAAAAGCTGTATCTATTGAAATAGTGTCGACTGCAAGCTGAATGCCCTTGAAGCAGGTCCATGCAAAGCCAAAACTATTCGTTTTGGAGATTTTGAGCTTGTCTTGACAAAATAGATGGCTTTCAAGCCTTGACGAATATATATATCCTTCTCGATGAGCATATCGAGTGTGGTGCTTTGGACCCGCATTTATATTCCGCTCAAAGAAAGTGGCCAAACTCCATATATGCATAAGACTCCGTCACATGACGAACGAAATAAACAGGAAAATGAATGCCGAGAAGTGAGGTCTGCTCTTACGAGGATAATTATTAAAAAAAAAAAAAAAACAGGCCCTTCGGTGTGCATGCTTGCAAGAAAAACGCCAAAAGAAACAGAATAAAACTGACCGCATTCTTATCTGCGATTTGGCTTCTTATTCTTGACAACTTCTCCCTTAATGTTCGCCATTATAACCATTAAAAACCACGGCGGAAAGACGCGGCCAGCGCGGCGGGCGCGCTTTGGCTCCCGTTTCTTGCCTATGGCAAGATGGCCGCCGCGCGCGCGGCGCGGCTTCACTGCGGCCCATTAGTAAGTATAGGCGGCCTCCACTCCAGCAAGTTTTATTTAAACCTCCTTGGCTCCAACCAGCTCGAACTCCTCCCGTTCTCCGACAAATAACGATGATGATGAGTCTACGCCAACGCGATGGCAGAAGTGAATGCCAATCTCGAAGGCCTTGCTTTCGCAAGCAATTACGTCATACACGCCATGTTTGTGCAATGCAAATCTCAGAGGCTATGCTTTTGTCAATAGTAAATGCCAATCTCGAAGGCCTTGCTTTCGCGAGCAGTTACGTCATAGACGCCATCTTTGCAATTTGAATCTCGAAGGCCATGCTTTTGTTTGCATCAATTGAAAGATTCTGTTGCTTGCGCCTCTCATGCGGCTAATATTACGGTCAAACGAGGCCAAGCTGCGTGAAAATGCACCATGGCCGCTCTCTTTGGTAGTCACTCGGTCGGCTCCGGGCGCACTTCGCGACGTATCATACGGGAACGGTCCGACAGTTACGACGTAACAGCGGGGTTCCCAATACATTGTATCCTATGGGAGCTATGCCGGGACCGGCGGAAAACGACGTAACAGCCGGGAAAACGCAGCAGTGAGGAACGTAACAGCGGGGTTCTACTGTATAGAGCAGGCTATAATTTACAGGATTTAGCATTGTCAGAATTTAAAACTTTGATGCCTTCTCCTCTCTAGAATGTGTTATGAAAGTTCTTAACGTGTGTTAAATTTCTTTTTTTCATGTATTCTTGCACGTTATGAAGTGCATATCATTTATTTTATTGCCGTATTATCCGAGTAGTGTAAACACTTGTGCGAATGTTTTCTTCTTTTTTTTTCATATATTACATAACTGTTACGCTTTGTAGTCACTGTATCAGTATGTTATACAAGGTGTATACAATCGCCGACCATTTATTCAGATTCGGCGAGAACCGCAGAAAAGTCAGATTAATCAGGAGTCAAAAAAAAAAAAAAAGGATTCACCAGAAAAAAAAGCACTTTTCTTGGCCCATCGGCCGGAAGAAACTTGTCATTGCGCGTCTGTACACATGCACACTTACGCACGACCAAGTCGGCCTGTATTTCAGCCAATGTTTGGCCACCCCTGCGGGTCGGCAATAGCACTTAAACCCTTTGAGGGTTTTCGTCGTACATGTACGGCATAGCCTATATGTTTAAAATGCGCACCTTTTTCAATCATTTTTCTTGCTTGGCATGTGCTGCCACACTTAGGGAATACGTGAAATTTTTTTCATGCGCCGATGTCTCTCCGTTGCTTTTTTTTGCTTCCCAAAGCAGCACGCCAGCTATCGCTTGCCCATCCGAGCACATTCGCGGTGCGGCTGGTTTAAAACGCGCAACTTGGTGCAATCAAAAACAATGGGTAAGTGTAAGGTAGTTCTTTAGGGGCGTAAATTAACCTGAAACTTTAAATTTGTAATTCATCATGTCTATTACCAGATTAATATGTAATTTATTAACTGAAACTTCGTAGAGCAATGCTAGTGAAATGCCCAGCCCTGTGCCACATTATCCTGCGACGGAACTAAGGCTAGTAACAAGAGTATGCACACTTCGCTTAAATGCAACGAGAAAAAAAGAGAAGTCATGCAAGGGGTCGTGTACTTACTAGCTGTTTTACAAGCTGAAAAAGTGGTACGTCAGATGCATCATCAAAAACTTACGATCAATGCCCTACAACTCTTGACCAAGTGGGAAGCATTCAGACTCCTGGCTCCGTTTCAAATTATTTCTCAGAGCGCGAGTAAAACGTACTAGTAGTTTGCAGTATAGTAAAGTATGCTTCCACATAATAAAAAAACGGTAATTGATTACTCGATGTAAACTCTAGGATTCTCGAACTTACCGATTTCACCTTCAGCTCGAGCCTCTCCAGCACTTGCTCGCATTTTAGTAGAGTTTCCATCGGACACCTGAGCAGCGAAAGCAAAGGTGTGTTGACATCTGAGGTTGTCATTCAAGATAGAACCACCTCTTGCATGGGGAATTTGGGAAGCAAATGAACGGTTAATGGCTATTTGCGAGCGGAAACAATGCTGAAAATCACTTTTGACCTAGCATTAGTACGCCCGTGATGAAGCAAGCTTTCCCTTAGATCAGTTCATGTCTAATTTTGCTGCCATCATTGCCATGACTGCAGAGCGTGAAAATGTGTTTCATTTCTTGTAATTTCAAGCTGACCATATCACCAGACTTTAGGCTATAAAAGGCACCACATGCATTAATGTACACCAACCTTAAAAAACCTTGACCTTGTGCTCTTCCCTATTTATACAGACTCTAGAAGACCCTGATCTTATGCGCTTATTTATTTTAGTAATGGACCTTCACTATAGAATCACCATCGGAAAAACCACTGTGTTGCAGTGCCTACCAGTGCACTAGCTCATTACTGGGAGCTTCGACGGCACTGGGGCAAATGAGGGTGCACTGGCTATGTTCACATTGGGAGATAGTCACACTGGGCTTTACTGTGGTTAGGCATTGGTTTAAGTTGGAGGATGCTGGATCGTGCCGGAGCATTGTGCAAAACAGGTTGCATATGCGTAAATGTTTACTGTACGGTTCAGAAGTATCATTTCTTTTATATAAACATGAATAGCCAAACAGCGAATGCGATTGATTCCTGTATTTACTGCACATGTTGCTCGTTTCTTTCAGTGGCCTAAATCCAGAAAAATCTCAAGGGGGGACACACATCTTCATGCCATGATAGCCTTATTGTTTTACATAATATACCTTTTATTTTCAATTACTTAAATGAAAATCGTGTTTTAAAATAATGTAAAAAGAAAACGAGCACTGGCCTGAGCAGCCAATAGTTGGCAAACACAGTTTCTAAGTGTAACTCGTAGGTATAGGCTCTAGCATATTTCTAGCTGATATGTAATTCGGGTTAAACCGTCAGACGAAAATGCTAGCAATTTTTTTTTGTAACATGTAAAGGAACAGCTTTCTTTTTTTACTTCAGCTCCAATCGCGTATGCTGCTAGCCTCCCAAGATTTACCCCTGGAATCATTCTTGCAAAGCTTGTTTATATTCACCAGTGATGTTTTTAATAACACAAATAAAATCGACCAATCGCATTTCCTTGTCAATATCTTCCACCAAATCGGTGACATGGATAAGTAACGGTACATGATCACGGATTCTTTACTTTGTGCTTCAAAGGCCAGCACGATAAACATTTGCGGCACGTCAGAAGTCACCCGTATCATTTCATAAAGCACAGCCTCTACAGTGCCTTTTGAAACCAAAAACAGCTTTCACTCTTGTATACTTCATTTCTACCCATTGGAAGGGCTTCAGCTTTCAGTTGATTTTAAGGAGAGTACACTGCTTAGCTGTCAAGCAATTGAAATATATTTGAAAGGTAAATCTCAAGGGGGGACACTTGCAAGGAATGTCCCCCCCAACATGAAAACAAGGGGGGTCAGGACCCCCCCTCCACCCCCCCATAATTTAAGCCACTGGTTTCTTTACCGAAGAACAAACCAGAGGAATGCTTTGCTTCCAGGTAGAACAATGTGAACAGATGAACTACCTTAGGTTTGCTTGTCACATGGAGTATGACACTCGGGTGTTCCCAAACAAGAAAGTGGAGACGGGCCACAAGAACTGCTCGTTACATCAAAAGAAAACCGAGCTTGCTTCTGATTTCCAGCATGGCATTGTGACAATGAGCCGAACTATGAATGTAACGTGCGTGAGTGTGTCATGGGTTCTAACCCAGTACATCAGTTTGTATTTTTTTTGGCTTAATTATATTTACAAACTGCACACGATTAAAATTGCCAAGAAATTTTAAAAACCCCGTTTTCAGCCAGTAACCAGTGCCCAAGTGTGCCGCAGCCCAGCAACTAGTGTCACAGTACCCAGCTCCAGTGGGTTTTCTGATAGCAATCCTACATAAAAGTAGCTACGTTTTGGACTGCTTCACTCAATTCAAAGCCACGAGCTTTTTCAACAGCATTACAAATTCTAACACTAAAAGGATGCTTCAGCTTCGCTTTCAAGAGTAGAACGCGACAGCGCCATTGGGCCGTGTTCGCGTCGCCGAAACGTAACGCCGGAATTTCTTCGAAACGGGCTTTTTAACGCTATCACATTAAAATGTTCGACCTGACAGTTTCTGCAGGCTTCATCAGCAATAGGGCAGACATGGGGGAGCAATAAGATGGAAAAACTCGTGACATCAGGTGAGAACACTGTTCTGGTTACAGCACTCGGTCAAGCATGCTTGACATGCATGTAACAATTACACGGGAGAGGCATTCAGACGACACAGGTATCGTTGGCATTACATTCACACCGATTAGCATGCAATAGGAATGGACGGCAACCGCTACAATTCCGCGAGAATGGTTTACAAGCACACTTGGTCGCACACATTGACAACGTAAACAAGAAAATAGCATGCTTCAGCTATTTCTTCTATTCATTTTTTTTTTCCTTTTCTACGTGCTACAGACCCAACACCACGCAACAAACATACGATACCACATGCACTGAACAAACTTACAAGTGATGCATTCTGAACAATGCATCTTGTCTTGCACATCACCTACATTGCAGGTAAGGTTTTTTAGAAACCGCGCTACGCGCTTCGTTGGACCTTTCAGCTGTATCATTTGAAGCGACACCTTGGTAGTGTCTCGGATTGCAACGTTTACTCGGCACCACACAGGATCGCACCTTAACGGCACGGCACGTATGTGAAAACCAAAAGCACACAACATTCGTCAAGCGAATGATACGCTATAAGAAAAGGAAATTTCCCAAGCCTGGCGATATTCTACTCACATTGATCTGCATGTTCAAAGGACAATGGGAGAAAAAAACGAAAAGAAAAAGTAAGAATACATGCAACACGACCGACATTGGAGTTAGTAAGCGACTAGTATTCCTAGCAACAGGCGGGGCAAAATCAGGCAAAGCCAGCACATAGTAGCAAGAAAAGAGATCATCTCCCAGCGAAAAAAAAAAAAAAGAAGAAACCCTAGTATTCCTGTATCTAAAGCTTACGTGCCTAGCAAACCTTCCAAGGTTGAGGAAATTTGCTTGAAGGTAGAGAAAATGATCAAATCCACAATTAAGCAAGAGTCCTGACATACACATGTTAAAGGAGTGAGCAAGCAATCTTTGTAAAAGATCCTAAACATACATTTTAGTGTTTAGAGTTCAAAATTTACAGTTTAAAAAAAAAACAAAGTAAACTAAATGCAATCTATGATAAATGCCTCAGGGTGCTTTGCATAGCATAGCTAACAACTTTTGTATGAGCAACTGGCTGTTGCCGAAGAACAACAAAAAGGAAAACGCAAAGCAGTAGTGAACAGATCCACGGCAGAAGGTGTAGAAAGTTGTGCGAGGCAACGGCAAACTTGAGAAAGAGCTCGACTGGAGGGCAGCCCAAAAATTACTGACGTGAATAAGCTGCACTGGTGCAAAACGAAAGCGTCAAGTGCAGCCACGGTGAACGCCAGCCAAGAGTCAGCATTATGACAGCGAAAGTGCAGACCAGATGTGACTAGCGTGCCGAACATCTGCAGAACATTTCGATGACCTCAAAACAGCAGTGTTAAGCGAGTAGCTGACATCTGACACTGGGAGCCCCAGTGAAACTGTGCAAAGTTATGCCAGGTTGAAATTAGTACGAATTTGTGTGTGCTGTCTCGCTATTTGAAAATTACTGCTCTAAACGAGATTGGTGCTGGATCGCAACAATGAACTTGCCACAGCGACATTGCTTTAAAAAAAAAAAAAGAGCATGCATCAGGGCATTCCATCGTAAGCAGTTTAGCATCTGCAAGCAAAGAGTACACACCCAGTGTCGCAGGCAAGTACAGAAGCATGCACAGGTATCATGCGAACACAAACATGCAAAGAAACAAGCACCAGTTTCAGTTCGCTTATAACAATACTCCCGAAGTCAGTAACTATCACAACGTTTATATAAACGCTGCTAATTATTTTCAGAGGTTTATGTTTCAGAAGCATGACATGATTTCAAGGCACAGTGCGGTGGTGGATTCTAGATTAATTCTGACCACCTGGGATTGTTTAACGTGCGTCTAAGTGTTCCTGCATTTTGGCTCCATTGAAATACAGCTGCCATGGCTGGAGATCGAACCCACGTCCTCAAGCTTATCAGCGAGCTCAAGCCTTTTTGCAACTAACTCATATAAGCTTTATTCTTTCGTCCGTATTGGCGAATTAAGTTTCAAGGTTTTGCATGTCAGGACTACATTATCCTTATGAGGCCCGACATAGTGAAATTATGAACAGCTAGGGTTGTTCCTAAATGTAGGCATGTGGGACTATCTTGCACTTCGGCCTTGCTGCACACAGTCGCTGTGGCAGGAATTCGAACCCCCCGCACCCTTGTCCATCACAGCGTACTGCCATAGCTGCCAAGCACCTACGGCCGGTCAGGGTTCCCATCGTCGTGGCCTGTTTTGTTACATGCAGTATGGTTATAAGCAAACTGTACTGGACTATACACACAACAGGATGCACAGAACAAAATGCAGTGAGCCGAAGCTCAAGCATGCAAGTAAGGGATTGCAAGCCGCAGAAGAGACGTATGCGCAGACAAAGCTGGGAATCAGAATATCTCTTATCTACCCACCTTTTGTTGGGATCCGACAGGATTTCGAGGAGATTGTTCATTTTGCTGAGCTCTTTCTTACGATCTGTTGGGAAACAAAAAAGTACGCGAAAAGTGTCAAAATTTTCATGAATGGGCGAGTGCTTTACTAAATGGGGCTACATTACACAGAGGTTCCCGCAACAGCTCACCAGGATATCACATATTTTTAACAGCACCCAAAAGGGCCTTGGCTAAATTTTTTCAGTACTCAAGGGTCACATTAAACTATAGATGATCCAAACACTACTCATGCCCAGTTCCATGTAGGACATTCAGATTTCTTCACACCCAGTAGATTGAAATTCCCATACGAACCTCCAGCATATGGCGCATGTCAAATTTGGCCTTCTTCCCAGCAATTACGATGTCATTAAAATGCTCACTGGTGCACGAACAAATTTATTATTTTTCTTGGTGATTGCAAGCGTCCGTGCAATCATCATCATCATCATTCACCGTGTCAAAACTGATGCCACCTCCGCCACCCAACTTTAAAAAAAAAGATAACCTGTATCTGAGCCTGACTGCACATGGAAAGGTTCAAAACTCCTCTGCTGTGCCAGAATGTCACTAAATACAGGAAAATAATTCAACGTCTGCAATATCAGTCTGCAACAGGCACTGAGGTTTCAGGTAGGATTAAAATAAACCAATGTTTGGCATTTGTTTCCTTCATGTAACAATCTAAATTTTGCAGTAGCATTAATGAAACTAGAATCCTGGAATAACACCATAATCACCAAATGTAATTTTTAGTGCTGTCTCGCTTTCAGTGTCCCTCCAATGTGCAAACAACGCCAGTCAACCTGTCACTATCAGTATTGTGCAACTAATGTTACAATGGAGCTCCCTGTAATGAACACACACTAAAAAGTTCGCTTGTAACTCATATCTCGATATAACGAACATGGATATAACAAATTATCTGTTATAATGAAGTAAATGAAGAATAGTCTTGTAATAGATAGTGTTAAAAATAAACGTGTATAACGAATTTTTGGATACAACGAAGTTATTTTCGTGGCAGATGTGACTTTTTATAATGAGGTTTGAGTGTATACATATCTAACGTGTTTCCCGTTGATGTGGGTATGTCAAAATATGTCTATAATGAAAAATGAATGTAAAAAGGATATTCCTGTGCCTTATGTAGGTTTGCCGCAAAGAGGTGTGATTGTTGTATTTATTTGCATTGAACTAGAAGGTAAAACATGCCTTCGTCCTTGTCGATGCGCGCAATCATCCTTCGCAGTGGGTCGATGTACTTAGACAGCTGCTTCAGCTTCTCCAGGTATGCTTGGTCATCCGTCTGGGTACGTGCTGCAGGACTGGGCGTGGCACCTCCGACATTACCTGCGAGAGTTGCTTTGCTCGTTAGTGAGTGAGAGGAGGATGCCTGTGATCATATCTAAGATAATAATCTTCATTTAAGTTATCTACTACGCACTATTCATAGACATACAGGGTGAAACCCCAATAGACTGACTGGTTATAACATCCCCTTGAAGATACCATGCAAAAGTATCTCACTGTACTGCATATACAGCTGAAACTCCTTATAACGAACACTGATATAGCGAATTATCAGCTATAGTGAACTAAATATGCATATTGGTTGGTCACGCTTGATGTCAGTGACATTAATTTTTTTATAACGAAACAAAAAACGCCAGATCCACCGCGATATCGGCTGCAACGAAGAAATATCTCACTTACACGAGGCTCTTAAATTGAAATGTAGCATAAAAAGCAAAATAAATTTTGAAAGACAATTCACAAACATATTCTGTTTAGTCGTTTGAAAAAGTATTGAAAATTGTGGTCATCCAGCGCAAAAACGAAAAAAAAAGTACAGCTCAGACCACTTATAACGTAACCGCTTACAGTGCAGTACCGGCTATAATGCGGTTTTTTCTGACTCCCGCTTACTCTCCCATAGAACTCCATGTATACGCATACCGCTTATTGTGCAGACCCCCGAGATGAAAGACCGGTTATAATGCGGCTGCCGGAACATTCTCAGAGATGCGAGGGTGCGAGCGTGCTTCTCAGCGGAGATGCGCCGGCGGGGGAGAGAGCGGCGACGGCATTACAAAGGAGGAGGGGTCGCGGAACGAACGAACAAGGAGCGGGGGGAGAAAAAAAAGGGAGCAGCCCGGCGCAGGTGCGTGGTGTGAGGAGGGGGAGCGGTTGCACGGCCGACGGAGAAGCCTTTGCCCCCTTCGGCCGCTTGACATGCGCGCTTCGTCGTTGCTTCGTCGTAGAGCGCAGATATCGCGCGTGCAACCTCGATTCCCCCGCAAGTAACAATGCTTTGAGACGCGATTGAGCTTTCGCCTTTGCCACCAACAGGCGGACTTACAAGCTTGAAAGACTTTTTCAGGATAGTTGCCGCGGCTGTTCTCCCGATCGCGAACCGAAACTTCGTTTCACGCGTGATGCCCTCGGTTTAGCTGGCGAGTGCGATCTCTTCTACTCCCGATCTCCGTGTTGCCTAGGGCAAGCTTCTCGCGGTGGCATGCCAAGTTGCAACGCGCACGCTAGGCCTAACGAGCGCTAGCTACCATTTCGGCGGCCGCGGACTACAGAAGTTGCGGTTTGGTGCTGAGTCAGTGAAACATTTTGCAATTGTTGCATTTAGAAGGGGTGACTTACATATTTTACGAAAACGCGGGCGTGCGTGTGAAACACTCGAGTGGTGGTTTGTGGTCGCCACCGTTTTCGACATCGCGGACGCGCAGTGTGTTACCGCGGCGGCTTCCGGTGACGGCGCATTTTTTCCGCGTTCGTTATGTCGGCACCGCAGGTCCGCGGACGCTAACAGTTCAACATTTTCAAATGTAAGCAGATGCAAACTTACGCCCCAGTCGCATGCCGCGATAGTCGGAATCGCGCGCCTGCCTGTTGGTCATGTTTTGTACACGTGCAACCTTTCAAAAATGTTGTTTTGGTTATAGTGCGGTACCGCTTATAGTGCGGATATTCGCGACTCCGGCGACTTACGTTATAAGCGGTCTATGCTGTACACTTGAATGGTTGCGCCTCCACATGAATCGAAGTTCGAAATGGCACTAGGTGACAGGTAAGATTGTCTCGTTTATTTTGGGTTTGAAGCCTCGAATAATGCGTTTTGGTATCTAGAATTTTTACGCAAGCCAGATATCCAATTTGTCAGAGTCGATTTTTATCTCTACTGTCACAACGAGGTTTGAGTGTATATCGAACTCCCATTCACCTCCACACATGATATACCAAACGCAGCCCAGCAGGCGCACTTCTCCTAGCTGGGCCGTTATCACTTGCGTCCTCGGCAATGTTCGAGCCAACGGAACGTCCCTGTTTTGTCAGACGCTGTCAAATAGGGCAGGGAATCTAAAGCACAATGTAAGCCATGGAGGAAAAGAAACAAGGCGCGTCTCAACATACAGATGGCCAGAGCAGCAGTGATTTCATTTGCACTACATAACAATCGATTTGCTTCTGTAAGTTTCATTGTAACACACCTGCATAATGCGGTGAAGAGTATTAATGACCGAAAACTAACTGCCACGCAGTGAAGCATACTGGCTGTAGAAGTTCGTTATTGGAAAAAGGGCTGCCACGCTGTTTCAAGAACACGAAAGGCTCCCCGATCTCCCATACACATTCCACTCGGAGACGGGGATTAAGAATGAGTAAACTTTTATGCCTCTGACGCAGCGTCAGTCAAATAGATCGGTTATCGAAGCTGAAAGAGGCACTTTAGCACTTCGACACTCCCAGGTGCTTTCCCCCCAAGTAGCGATCTCACAAGAACTGGCACATTCAGATTGACATGTTGGCTAATTTTGCAGTGGCCCCATGTAACAAGCTTGTGCATGACAGTAAACAGCCTGAAAAGGCTAACACAAATGGCTACCTCTTTCAGGCTGAAACCGAGTTAGCTACTTCTGTGCAAGTTTTCTCGAACACGAAAGAGTCCGAACGAACGGTGAGCAGCACTCACCTGGTGTGCTCAAAGTGCTGCCTGGCGACGGAGCTCCCACGGTGCCAGGCGTGCGGCCCATAAAGCTTCCCGCAGGCGAAGGCACCACCTGCGACGACGAGGGGCTTGGAGCATAGCCACCAGCCGGAGACTGCACCATCTGGCTGCAAGGCAGAAATGATTGAATGAATAAACATTTCCCAATTACATCAAAACCACACAGTCTAGAAAAGTAGCTAAACGCTTTTATCTATGCCACGACATCCTCCGCTGACCTCCTCTCTTCGCTCCCCTCTTTCGCCGCGCCTCCACGACGCCGATTGGCTGCCGCATGTGAAAGTGCCCTGTCAAGTGACCCCGATAATGCGAAAACATCATGAAACTTGTCTTCGTTATATTTTTAATTTTTTTCCGGCTGCCATGAACCCTCCAGGTGTTCATCGCATTGCTGCTACTATGGCCGGGCCAGAGAGGAGAAGTAACGCGAATGCAAAAAGGAATGCGCGTGTTGCTCTTTCAGCCTGGCTCTGTCGCTCCAGTGCATTTGCACACTAGGGTGTTGAGCATGCCACACACAGCGCAACCCGAGAATTGAGGAGGGAAATGCACATGAGGAGGAGAATAATGCTACTTTCCCAGATCAAGGGGCTTCAGATTACATGACTAAACTTTGCTCTCTGATGGCAGAACACTGTAATTAAGAATCTTAAATTGCTGGTGCACACACACTCAATAAACCAGAGAAAATGCAATGTAACAGACCGATTTTCCCATAAATACTACCACTGTCATAGCTGTGACGTGTGCTGGTATCATAGTAATCCTTAGAAGGCTGATGAAACAACTATGGTGGCTAAAAGGCAACAAAATTGGTAATCCCTCAAGATCGGCAGGCAGTGAGGTAGGAACTGGGGAAAACCAGCTCGTCCCAACAATTCCCCGGTAAAGTCTATAATTCCATGGCTCTTAGCATTCTCCTCTGTAATCGTTTGTTTGTTTAGCAACATTCCTTTCTTCTGAAGGAACAGTTATTTACCTTGGCACACTGTTTGGTAGAGATGGCCCTCCGACCGGTGATGGCACAGCGCCCTGATTACTTCCAGGGCCTTGACTCGAAACCTGTTATCAGCCAGACACAGGAACATGATTTACATTTTATAGTTTGGAACACGTGAATACACTATGTTCACACATATCACCAATGAATGCCAACAATACATTCTCGGATATTTATGGCATGCAGATAAAGACATTGTGGACTCGGTGTACGAAATGCCACAGAGCACAACACCGTTTCACTTGCAACCACACGCTTCTGCCTGCAAAAACTTTATGCGAAGCAGCAAACTCTTTTACTATTGATTACAGTTACATATGCCAACTTGTGAATGGTATTGGAGTGTGCTCAAGAAAAATCGGCAGTTGTTACACTCTTGTAACACAAGGAGAAAGCATGCGTTTCTGTGTAGGTGCAGTGACGCGAGCCTCGATAGCAGTCCGTTTGTGCTGCTTTCGTCCCTTGGGACGAGGGTGCGCGGGTTCTTCCACTGCTAGCGTTTTCTCTACCGACACTGCTGCTGCTGAAGAGGACATGCTGCTACTCAGTTTGTGTGACGCACCAGTGCAGAATGCGCGTGCCCACCTTTCTGCACAACTGCATGCAGGGAGGGAGAACCAACTGCACACATACATGGTTTGTTTTCCTCCACAGCTGTTAGACCGCGTAGTCCCGTGGGTTTTCTGGACATTTCTCGCAATGTCTCACAAAGGCGCACGCGCAAGTCTGGCAGAAGGAAGCACCAACACAGCCATTAAGGCTTTTGGCTTTAAAAAGAATTGTGTGATGTCGTCGAACAAGGATTGTCGCTGCAGCTAATGTTTCGACATGGGGACTTGTCAAGTACCCTTGTATCTGTGGCTCCAGCGACGCTTTTCACTTGACGATTTCACATCAGTTCGATCTACGATCTTAACCTAAATTACTGAATTGTTGCCCAGAAAATTATCTTTATGGAGCTACAGGGAATATCTTTAAAGATTTCTGTTCTTCTTTTCCCTTGTGCATTTGTTAACCTTCTCACTGTCCCCCCTTGACATGAATCCCTATTCTCTAAAAACACAAACGTTCAGTGCACTTACAGGAGCTACGCTAGCAACAGTGGGTACAGCCAGCTGCGACGCCACCACCGAGGTAGGAGGTGCTTGATTTTGAAATTGGCTTGGCACGGTGCTTGCTTGCTGTGGTGCCTGCATCAAACAGGAGTGGAGAGCTGTCAGTCGAGGTGTCCACAACGTACGTGCCAAACAAGCCATCATGCCGCCCAAACAGGGCACTTTAATGGACATTTTCTAGCCAAAAGAGAAATTTATCCATGCAGTAAGTCTTACCAAACAATAGCAATCATATGACGCTCTTTAGCCAACATTTGCTAACACTAGCTGACATTAGCCACAATTTAGCCAACCTTAGCCAATATTAACCAGTGTTAACCATGACTGGTGGTGTACACTGTGGTGTACAAGTAAATACGGCAGTTGAATTCAGTCAGAAATATTCATCACTACGCATTAGAGAATAGAGGTGGAATGGGCTCAGGAAGGTACAGTCCTTAATTTCATTAGACGTTACAAACTTAGGCTGCACTCCTGCCAAATGCGGAAAGAAATTACATATGCAGCGACACCTACCACTGAAACATTGGGCACAGGGCCCTGTGGTCGCAGCTTTTGCATGGTGATGGGCACGCAGTTGTTCATCATCTGCGGCTGCTGGGGTCTCATCTGGCCCTGCAGCTGACTTTGGAGCTGACCCTGAAGCTGCCCTTGAAGCTGGCCTTGAAGTTGACCTTGAAGTTGACCCTGTAGCTGGCCCTGCAGCTGACCCTGGAGCTGACCTTGCAACTGCCCTTGGAGCTGGCCCTGCAGAGGGTTCTGAAGCTGCCCCTGCAGTTGACCCTAAACAAGAGACAGGAGGTCACCATCACATTTGACATGATGTGCGAATAGCTGAGCTCTGTGGGAGTAAAACAGGTCAATTTAACCACTTCACAAAATGTCACGCCCAGCCTGTGCTCTATCAAAGCTGCATCACTATGTGCACTCCCTTCCCGCCTTACCCGAGAGAATTCCAAAAAGCATGCTGACATAAGCAGAAGTTGGTTCAACAAAAACTCCACGGAACGGCCGTTGTGAAAAATTTTAATGGGTTATACCTGTCACTCTTGCCTATGTTTATCCGCAATATTATGTCTCTTTTGTGAGGTGACACAGAATGCAAGATGATTTTCAATGATGTAGAAATTTGGGAGCACCTTACCGCCGCTAATTTAGGAAAGTGACAAAGTTTGTCAAGTGACAAAGTTAAAAACTATCAAGTCGACCCAATAATTAGCATAATTATCATAATAAAATCACAATTTTCACAATCCCTCAAGTAACACTGCACAAAAATTTACAGCATGGACAGTTTCAGTTTCCCAAGTTACCTTGATGCCTCTCAATAACGTATAAAGCAACCCACGCAGTTGATGATTGTGTTATGCAAGAAGTAATCCTTCATTTTGGAAAACAGAGATGATGTTACACATGCTAACCTGGAGTTGGCCCTGCAGCGGGTTTTGCAACTGCCCCTGTAGCTGATTTTGAAGTTGTCCTTGGAGTTGACCCTGGAGCTGTCCTTGGAGCTGATTCTGAAGTTGTCCTTGCATAGCTCCTTGCTGAGCCTGAGACGCCATCATCATGCTGCCCACCTGCATCACTGAATACGGAGGAAAAGAGCACGAGACAGAAAAACATTATAGAGGTAATAAATGGGTTGCAAATCAGTTCTGCGGAATCCCGCAAGGGTTGAGAAAGAGATTCACTCAAATAAGAAGCTTTCTTTCTGAGAAATCCGTATGGATTTCCTTGTGGCCTCATGCTACAATCGAATGGTTGTCAATTTCCCTTTCATAATAAATGGGTGTTGACTAATTGGAATTATTCACCGAAGCATAGTACACTAGTACATAACCGAACTACTCGTCATGACATGTCGGGATCAAACATAACAAAAGCACCGAGCCGAGAATTGAAGACGAGTGCAGAAGTTACACCCCTGTAGATGGCATTCGTTGCCACAGGCAGTTCTCCAGAACCACAAATTACTAAGTTCAAGAATATGTACTAACCCACATTTACTTAGCTCCTTAGAACAGCTGGAAAAAGCCATGTCATGCTTAAATCAACCAAACAATCTTCTATTACAATCAGTTGTACGAACACTACATGGGCATGAGGATATAGAATACGGTCATATAGAACAAAGACCTCGTTGTAACTCAGTCAGTTCTATGCCATGAAAACCATCGGACTGCGAAGCTGCAATGATGATGACGATGATGATGATGACATTTGGTACAAAAAGTCATTATCATCATTTCGTTTTATTGCTTTGGAGAAAAGCATCATTATCATTTTGAGCATAATCATCATCGTTTCGTTTTACTTATTTTTTTCATTCACTCTCACGTCCGGTCCCTTGATCTGCGTCACGGCTACTACTACTACTGCTACTACAACCACTGGCGTAGCCAGGGGGGTGGGGCGGCTCGCCCCACCAAATCTTTCAGTTTTGCATGCGTATTACACGCGCACGTATAAACACATGCATGAACATAAATGAAAGGTTGTTGAACCCCTCACTCTACATCGAAAAAAATTTCTGGCTATGCCCCTGACTACTACTACTACTACTACTACTACTACTACTACTACTACTACTACTACTACTACTACTACTACTACTACGACGACGACGACGACGACGGCACAGGGCAGACAGCTTCACTGTAGGTTTTTACTGCAATATAATGATGACTATGACCACCATCATTTGTCTTTTAATGGATATATCCATTAATTCCACAATGCGACTCACAGCGTGGCTGCTGCATGGCGAGTGGGTTGAGCCCCGGTCCGCCCTGGGGCTGCTGGGAGCCGTCCATGAGCTGGCCCGGTGCCGGCTGTACGGGGGGTCCCGCGCCCCCGGCAGTGGCCCCACCTTGCGTGGCCATGGAGCGAAGCGCCATCATGGGGTCCGTGGGGGCTTGGCCACCAGCCCCCGGGCCGCCGGCACCAGTGGGCACCACGCCACCGGGTCCACCGCCGCCCGCGGCGCCACCTGGAGGTGCTACGCCACCCTGTTGTGGTGGGCCACCCATCACCCCACCATTGGGCGCCATGTTAGCCTGGGGAGCCTTCTTCGAGTCTGTGCAGGTCAGAGAAGGAAGAAAAAAAAGGTACGGTGCGGTGAGCGGACACTGACGACACGTTACGTGAGACGGAAGCAATGAACATGCGCTAGCAGCGATGTCGCAAGCCCGCCTCAGATATAAACTATAACCTATAACTATGCATAATAGCATCCAGGACTCACAAGACGACCAGATTCCCCCCCGTGACCCCTGTAACTGAATATACAAAATAAATATTTACCCTTCTTAACATCTTCAGTACACACACACACACACACACACACACACACACACACACACACACACACACACACACACACACACACACCACACACACACACACACACGCACACACACACACACACGCGCGCGCGCGCGCGCGCTGTAGATGTTTTTTTTTTTTTTTCAAGTAGAGACACAGTTTAGTGGCTATGTTAATTATATTTGCCAAATATATATAAGTGCCCTGCTATATATATATATATATATATATATATATATATATATATATATCCCGCGCCTTGATTGACAAAGCGGGTAGAAAGAATGAGAGCGCTAGGAACCAGTTTCACGACGACCGGGCTGCACACAGGGCAGTCCATTCAGAGCGTGGTGCTGCGTCTCGCTCTCCGCGTCAAACGAGGGGTTGCTGGCCCCTCCGCGACCCCCCGTTTTACTGTTTTACTACACGACGCGCCCCTGTCCTGCCAAGATGAGGCAGGCACGCGTCTTTACCGGCCGTGCCATCCACGGACAGGCTATAGCGACGAGTAAGTAAAGTAAAGCAAGCGAGCAAGGCGGCGCCGACTGCACACGCGCGGCGCTAATGGTCCAGTTGCGACACGCAAAGGGCAGCCGGAGCCACAGCAGCCCAACCGCAGCGCTTGGCATGCCGATTACGATATATACGAGCGCGCCAGGGCACCGAACGACTGCCGGTAGCCATTAACAACTTCGGGTAGCGCGGCCATGGCTTACATGGAGGTGTCGCAAGCGAGCCTCGCGCGCCGCCCCAGTAAGAACGTCGAACCTTCGAAACATGGCTAGATAGTCTGTGTCTCATATGGGAAAGGGGGGCTAGAACGAGGGTCGCCTATACACATTTATCTATAAAGTCTGTGCGCGTCCATGTTTATATACCCCTTTCTCTCACTCTCGGTGTAGGGTAGTAAACAGGACGATCGCCGGGTTGACCTGCTTAACCTTCCCCTTCTTGCATTTCCCTCCATGTAGACTGCCAACACGCATTTTATTATCATGCTATCTATCATCATTATGCTTTCCTTATCATTATTTATTGAACCTTATGTTCCCGTTTTAATGCTTACATAGGAGGTCTTTGATTCCGTGTTTGAAAGCGCAATAACCGAGCAACACATGTAACACATTGAATGCCTTTGTTTTGCCCATGTATCCTCTATGCTCTCAGCTGAGTGGCAGCATTGAACATCGATCGATCGATCGATCAATCAATCAATCAATCAATCAATCAATCAATGACAAGCGGCTGCCAAATATGAGAGTCCATAGACTCCGACTTGTATCATAGTCGTTAAAGATATTACTGACCATAAGCCGTACGAGACTGTTCGCAGACCACCTAGACTATCGTCGATAGAACAAGTGTTGTTATTATTACCATTAGTACTACCGGACTTCAGCTTCTCACAATCTGAACGCACGTGCCGAAGTTTGGAGTCGTGGCATGTCAAGTGAACCTTAAAGGGGTCATGAAGCACCCCTTGGGCTGATTGAAAAAACACATCCTGCGGAAAGCTGACACGGCTATGAACTGCTCTGCCAAATATTACAGTCGTGCGCGCCGCGTAATGGCCACAAGCGGAGCGCGAAGTTGCCGTTTCCCCAGGCACCCTCTTTTCAAACAGAGGCCGGTTCTCACTCTCGTCGGTGGGCGGGGCGTCTGTCCGCTGTACGTCGCAAAGACATAACATGCTTATTGGCCGATAGCCGACGTAAATCGAGAGCGGCGTTCGGATCAGATGCGCTTCTTGCCGCGGAATGCCGCCACTTGCCGGCGCCGCACTCGCGCAAGCGAATCACAGCGGGAGAGCGATCGCGTTTCATGACGCGCGCTGGCGTAACTTCTTTCCCCCATGCCATCCCTCCCTGTCTAGCTTCCAGTGCGCTCGTCGGCACGAGAAAAGAGAGAAAGCGCTGGGAGCGTGCGCCAAACCCCCGTAACTCCGCTGATTCTTGACGGATTCGAGAAATTTTTGCGGCAATCGATTCGGGAGGCAGTACACTCCGATACTGAGGCCATTAGATCATTACTTGGAAAAGTGGTTCATGACCCCTTTAAACTGCTTTTTCATAATACGTATACGTGCTGCTGTACTGAAGTTACAACTTTTCTTTTTCTTCAATGTCAAGCACTCCTGTGACTTATGATCATCGATAAACTTACTGGACAGCGCGTATCTTTCTTCGGGTCAGCGCGCTTATCAAGATATGCCACCGCCTGGTCACGTCCGGCTCGAAACAGAAATAAGAAAACGTTCTAGACAAGAAGGTTCACCGGAGCAACTGATTATAATTTCGCCTAACGAACACGTACCATCAATACGACCCTATATTCTCCGCAATCCGTAACCTTCCCCCCCCTCCCCCTTCTCTTCGCTCCCCAATACAGCGTGAGGGGAGTCAGAAAGAGAGAGAGAGAGGGGGGGGGGGAGATTACTCGTCGTCCGGAATCCCCCGAAGGGATCAGCCGATTAGACGAAATCAATGAGAGGAAGGACAGTCTGGCATTCAGCCAGCCAGGCGCGACCATGCGAAGCGGGAACTAAAATATAAATAATACAAGGAGTTCGATCAGTCCGCAGAAGAAGTGCGCAAGCAAGCTCGGTTCCCTGGCGTATCAGCGCGGCCGCAGCAATAAAACGCCGCGCCGTCCGCGACCGAAATCCCGAAAGAGCTCCTTCCCTGCTAGAGAGGATTTGAATCATAATACGCCACTCCCGTCTCGGAATTTGCGGACACCGCAGCGCAGCTATTCCACTCGCTCGCTTCGAGTTTGCGTTATTTCATTCTTATTAATTAGCTAGCATTGCAATACCAGCTGTCTTTCTTTTTGTGCACTTTCTTATGCACCTAACCGCGCTCTCGAGCTCAGTAATGCGTCTGGCCGTGAGAGTATACCAAAAACATAAATAAAACCGTGCACCCTTGTAGTTGGTAATCAGCCACAAAAATAGGCACAGTCATGGTGAACTGCGAACTACTACGTGCAATCTCTACTACCACAGCGCAAAATAAAAAAAAACTAAGACGAAGAAGAGACCCCGCACTTTTCGTCCTTGGGTCTTTTTTTTTTTTTCTTTTATTTGCGTTGCACTAATGAATGAATACTATATAACCCGATTCGCTATTCTGCTACGCGAAGAGAATCAGGGATGGAATGTTGTCATGTGGATTTCACAACGTTCCCTCCCGTCAACACGGACGGTACTCTTCGCGAATTAATTATATTAATGGTATTAACAGTGGTATAGTATAAATCGCAAGAGTTCACGATGTGGACCGAACTCCCTTCCGCGGGTATGCGCCGTGTTTAAATAAGGAATCGAAAGTAACCGTCTTAGGGAATGCGTTACTATGTTTTCCATGATTTGTTCCGTGTCATAAAATTGAAACACCATAAAGACAAATTAGAGAAGTATCGAGTTGATAATAAGTCCATACGTTCTCCATATAGTTGCCATATAAATCCGTAAGAATATTACGGAAACATATGGCATGACTGAATGAAACATACGGAAACATACGGAACGTTTCACCAAGGCCAAGTGAAGAACACTTGTACTATATACTGTGTACCAACTGTAAACCGATCAAATCCTCATCAACTCTTGTAATACTCAGCACGCTGCACCGAATTAGCGTAGAGGGGCGGGACAGCAAGAGAGAAAAGCTGGAGGACAAGCGCGCAGCGCTCGATAGCCGCGCCAGTCAATGACATAGCGGTCGAAAACGAAAAAAGAAAGAAAATTGTCGGAACGTCAGCGGCGTGGCTCCATATATATATATATATATATATATATATATATATATATATATATATATATATATATATATATATATATATATTTCTACTACAAAGCGTCGCGAGGCGCGCGCACGCAACTCAAATCGTTCGATGGCGCGCTTGACATTCCTGCAGTGCTCTCGACAGCATCGGCAACGACGACAGCGCAGCACAGGCCCCCCTCACCTCTCCCCCAATATCCTTTCGCCCCCTCACTCAATCCCTGTATCCCGTTACCGCGCTCCCCACGAGCCCCATTCGTAAAACCCCATCTCTCCCCATCCTTTCTGTTTTTCTTACGTCGGGCTCACCAGCAAATCGATCGACGAAGCGAGCACCGCTCTTTGCGAAGGGGATAGAGAGCGCCGGAGTAGAGTAGAAGGGGGACGAGGAGGTTAAAAAATGGACGACTCAGCGCACGGCGGCAGCATCGACACGTGAGCGAAAGCTTCCGATGCTGCGCGCCTTGGTTTATTATTATTATTATTATTATTATTATTATTATTATTATTATTATTATTATTATTATTATTATTATTATTATTGAACCCACCAGCGAACAGCAAGAGTATCGAGGCGAAAGCGTGACGGCTAGCTCTCTCGCTCGAGCTTCCTTATTAAATGCGTAAGCACTTCTATGCCGACTCAAAGACAAAATTGTCCGTCCGTCTATCAGTAGGAAAGACGGTCATCGCCATAAAGTAAAAAATGAAAAAAAAATAATTTTTCTTGGCGGGACTGGACTCCGCAGCGCCTATTCATCTCGGAGGCCTTGCAAGTAAGTAAACGCACCATAGGCCCAGGGCAGAGAGAGAAATGTGGCTGAATATTAGAGGGGGGGAGAGCGAAGATGCCACTCCTGCAGTTTTAAAGAAAAGCACGGCTCAGAGTTTGCAGGGAGGCAAGTGGAGGCGGGAAGAGCAGTGTCCATGCGTGGCCTCCGCGATTAGCTCCGGCTGTGCGCCGTTGCTACAGCGCACTGCCGGAGCTAGTCGCGGAGGCCCCGGTTCAGAGCGGGGCAGGGCAGAGCAGGTGCCTCCAAGGTATTCCAGGACTGCCTCGAAAACACGGCCGCCCTGCTTATCGGGCGATATAACGCAAGAAATAGCACTCACTATCTCCTCGGCGTTGTGTACATATACAATGCGCGGTCGTGAAAATCAAACCCGCGACCTATAGTTCTCCGCGCTGCGTATACGAAAACGAAGGTGGTAAAGTGCGCGGAATCCGGCCATGCAGGGCAACATCGACCGGTGAACCAAACAACCTTTTTTTTTCTATTTAATAACCACCCACTTGCGCGAAAACAAGGAAATCGAAATACGATGACTACTACTTCTTCTCTAGTTCAAATATTCGAGGACAAATCGAACAAGCTGAGAGATCGATGAAGGGAAAAAGACAGAAAATGAAAAAAAGACAAATAAACAAGAGCCATACACGGGGGCCACGGATATGGCGAAAAAAAACCAATCAAAGGTCACGCGCCAACGCCTACATATATTGCGGCGCGCCATTTGAAAGGGCTCGCACCGGCGTGCGCGAATATCGGGCGTGCACAGGCACGGCCGCTCGATCAAAAATTTGAAGAAAATAAAAAGATAAAAATAACGAGGGCGCGCCTCTTTCTTCCGCTAATCCAGCGGACGCGACCGAAAACAACGCGAGAAGCTTGCAAAGTATACCACCGACGTCGTGACAATGGACCCAGGCACTAAACGGGGGAGGCGAGGCGGCGCAAAAAGATTGGACAAAAGCGCCGGCCGCGTGCTTCCATTGTTACCGCAGGTGCATAAGCCGCTACGTACACAGTCGCTGCATAGAGACAAGAGTTACATATATAGGCCTCGCCGGAGGTGGCCTGTATACAATGCAAGCAGGCGCATGCGCCGTAGGCCCGCGTATGCACGTTTGTCGCATTAAACAAAAGAAGGGAATTTCTTTTGTTTATTTCGCGGTTTGATTGGGGGCAGCCTATCGCGGCTTCAGCATCAAAGAGGGCGAGACAAAAAAATGCGGTCCGAAATGGAAAGAACGATGCTAACCTCGTTGTTCCTAGTGGCACAAAAGCGAACGCAGAGTGCATATGAGCGACTGCACTATACACAGGCAACCGGCGCTGTATAGCTTCCCACATGCGACAGCAGCGCCAGAACGCACAGCCTAGCGAGCGAAAGAAGCAAAATTGGGAGGAGGGAGGTGATAAACAATCGCCGCGGCATCTGTAATTTATCACGAGGCAAGAGTGCATCCGTAATCTGAAGGTGTCCAAGCACCCATGCTCTGCGTGCGTTAAATGACGAAGCATGTACCCGTTCTTCGTACCCCTGGTGACCGATGTGAGCAAAACTCCGGTGATCATTTAAGTCGGTATTTTGCTGTTGTACAAAAGTACCTTTACATGTAATAATAATAATAATAATAATAATAATAATAATAATAATAATAATAATAATAATAATAATAATAATAATAATAATAATAATAATAATAATATCTGGGGTTTAACGTCCCAAAACCACGATATGATTATGAGGGACGCCGTAGAGTGGAGGGCTCCGGAAATTTCTACCACCTGGCGTTCTTTAACGTGCACCTGAATCTAAGTACACGGGCCTCAAACATTTTCGCCTCCATTGAAAGTGCAGCCGCCGCGGCCGGGATTCGCTACCGCGACCTTCGGGTCAGCAGTCGAGCGCCATAACCACTAGACCACTGTGGCGGGGCTACCTTTACATGTAAAAAGTACATTTACATAAGTCCGTAGATTGTTCTTTTTTTTTTTCAACACATTGCTTATATAGCAGTAAGGTAGAAAGGTGGGCGAGTTGGAATCAATGCATACTTGAAAAAACCAGCGCAAAGACGACGGAGAACACATGGAAGAAGGACACAGGGCAAGCGCTTGTCCTGTGTCCTTCTTCCATGTGTTCTCCGTCGTCTTTGCGCTGGTTTTTTTTTTTTCAAGTATACATTGTTTATATGTACAGTACTCACGGATTCAAACGAAAATCAAGTTTTTGAGTATAACGAGTGCCCAATCGCTGGAGATAACTACGTCACGTAGCGACGAATGCTGGCTCTGATCTACGCGTTCGAGTCGAAATTACGCCGATGTGACACGAACTGAAGATGGTGGAAATGAATGTACGTGCATCACTTAACCCTAAATCGGCCAGTTATTCCACTGAATACGGCATAAAGTCAACAGAAACACAATAACATCTCACTAATGACTACTGAGACCCTACTCACTAAGTAGGGTCTCACGAACACGCAGTGTCCGGCAACGCCGCACTGCAGTAGTATATGCCAGTCTCGCGCAGACACTAGCGCCGCATTTTACCCCTAGCGGCCTTTACATGAAACTCTATATGGGGCGCAACATCATCATGTACAGTTATTATACTCTTGAGAGGAAAAGGACTGAAGACCGAAAAATGTTGAGAAAAAAACGGAGGATATAATAAAACGATCAAGAAGTCGCCGGCGCCAGGCAGTTGCAACAATGCGAAAACACGGCACGGTTCAGTTGGGAGGCTAAATCAAATCGGGCCCCTGCGAACGCCAGCCGGGTTACAACACCGCGCGCGCCATAGCTAATCTCGTGAATTTGATCAAGCCGTACGGTGTACGGGACTTCGTGCCGCCATAAACTAAGCAACATATCGAATCTGCAGTAGCCACTACAAAGAGCGGTACAAGAAAATAAAGCAAAAACGTGACGAAAGGAGAAAAACTGCACAAGGACGTCAAGAATCAGTTTTTTTTTAAAACACACACAACATACACCGACTTCTGATTTTTCAATTTCGATATGGAAATCTCGCAGTGTTCACGAACGGCGATACTTCCGACGATGGAAGAAAGAAGCCCGCGGTTCCCTCTGTACATGTACACTGCGCCCGGCTTTGCCAGCCAACGGTATCGCGATGTAAGGCTTGCAATAAAAGTAATGACACAGTGTTGCAACGCCTTTTCATCACTCCGATGTAGCCACGCCGTACTTGTTTCTATTTGAGAACGGTTTATAAAGGCGGTGCACGGATTGAATCCCAACTGCGTTGCGAAAGAAAAAGCGTAGTCGTCGACAAAACGTGAAAAAATAAAATAAAAAAAGAATAAAAAAGAATCACGCGAAGCAACCAGGGAGTGGTTGCAAAACCATGGTTACAAAAGAAGTGGTTAGAATTGTTACAAAACGAGTCCTGTACAGCAGCGTCGCGGTAGCCACACTGTACGTATGCCTCTACCACGTGTTCCTGCAAAAGGTACACCTATTTTAGGTTATCGAAAACATCGGCAATGCCAGACAGAATAATTTTTGCACTGACCAACCATCATATATATCTTTTTTTCTTTTTATAACTAAAAAACTTGGTTTTGCTTACGTGATGTTCTGCACGCACTAAGTCATATATATCTTCAAATGTTTGATTGCAGTGTATGCGGAGTGCGACTGCTTTTGTGCAATTCAAGGCAAGCTTGTTATGACTCGCATGTTTCGGTCGCTGTGTCATATGCGAAAAACCCGGCGCCGGCGAGCGTATACAGAAATGCGAAGATGCGCCGGCCACATGCGTATTAGTATGGACCGTTTTCCAATAACTTGTTTTCTCTCGATCACCCGCCACGGTGGTCTAGTGGTTATGGTGCTTGACTGCCGACCCGAAGGTCGCGGGGTCGAATCCCGGCCGCGGCGGCCGCATTTCGAGGGAGGCGAGATGCTAAAGGACCCTGTACTTATAGGTGCACGTGAAACAACCCCAGCTGGTTGAAATTTCCGGAGCCCTCCACTACGGTGTTTTGGACGTAAAACCCAAACAATCATTATATTATGACTACTTTCCACGTAGAATGTTTCGCATTAAAGAACAAAAACCGAGGCTGTCGGACACGTGGCGAAACGAAGAGGTTCCGGGAGGATAGGCCGCCTGTAAATGCTGCCGATGCTCAATCATTCACCCTCCTCCACCTCTTCTTGCACCACGGCGCTATCGATTCCAGCGCCGCGCGCGGCGTGGCGTACACGTCGATCGACAGGCAAGGGCAGACCCGCGCCTTGCATCGCGGAAAACTAATCACGAGGAAGGAAGGCTTCTTGGTGTGCGTACGTTTTGGACGAGACGAAGCGTGTGTGCTTGTATGTGTATATTCCATGTGTGTGTAGACACTTCTTGCGAGATGAATGGGTGAGAGAGAAAGAGAGAGAGAGATTGTGTGCGTGCGTCTTGGATTAGATGAAGCAGTACGTGTGCATACTGTGTATACCTGTTCCTTGGATAAGACGAAGCAGCACGCGATTGCGCGCGTGTGTGTGCGTGCATGTGCACAGCAAAGAAGGGAGAGATATAAGGAGGGTTGGCACAACCTCCCTCAGAGGATTTTCCGATCAGCGCGCGCGATGCGAAGCCCAGGATCGAGCGCCGCGTCGCTCGAGGCTGAGCAGGCGCGTAAGAAAGTCGCGAAATAAATAAGCTTAAGGATAATCATAATCGCCGAAATAAAAGGATTATGGAAATGACGCACAGGAAATGGGAAAAGAGAAACGCCGATAACGGACAGGTGTAGGTGTGCCCGCGAGAACGGAATCGCGGATTTGCGAGGTTGTACCCCATGCTGTAGATCTCCTCACAGTAAAATCTGCCTTGCCTTGCCCTGCCCTGCCCTGCCCTGCCCTGCCTTGCCTTGCCTTGCCTTGCCTTGTCTTGCCTTGCCTTGCCTTGCCTTGCCTGCCTGCCTGTCTCTCTGTGTGCGTGTGTACACGACGGGGTAACTAACGTTCGCCGTGCCAAGCTTTTAATATAATTTCCTTACTTGCATCTAGTTGCCTGCCCCTGAAAAGCTGCAGCTGTGAACCCAATGCCAAATTAATAATACCGCGATGTTGTAAAATCGTGTCATGCCGCCAGTTTCTCACTCGCTCACGGGACATCGCAAAGATCTACAAATCGGGCATGCTAAGATAAAAGTCGCGAAGTTGGAAATTATTCCCACGTCATACGCTTTGAAACAAATTTCAGAGAATTTTCCAGCTCGTGTAAGAAACGCATACGTCTCTGTGTATACGAGTCGTTTACAAGAGAGCAGAGACCCTGCTCGCACGAATCACAAGAAACGGCGTTGTAAAGGTCGCAGAGCCCCGACACAACCAACAAAATGTCAAAGCACACAAGAATCCAATCAGCTAATTGATGTGCAAGGGAGCTAAAAGCCATAAAACAACAATGGCTGGAGTACAAAGGCGATATATATACGTATGCACTCACGAACGTCATACAGGCAAGGACATTAAAACATAGATATATTGACGACATCGCGCCAGTAAGCCCGACTTAACATGTGCGTCAAAACGTTTGATGTCCGCTTGAGTGTTTATCGATTGCTCAAACAAGAATGGCCACCAGCCATGCTTCTGTTTCTATTCTCCATTTATTCATTCAATAACTGGGACGATGACCAAGTGAGTGAATGAATGAATGAATGAATGAATGAATGAATGAATGAATGAATGAATGAATGAATGAATGAATGAATGAATGAATGAATGAACTTTTGCAAGTGGGAGGAGCTAGCCAATGGACTCTGCAATGACCGGAGTATAATGACGATATCGTATAATCCGCAGCTGCCTAAATCATCGGTTACACGAATTTCATTCATCCGACCATGTCAACATGCATACGGCTACCACAAAGCGGTAACACGAAGGTAGGGTGTCGAACCCGTGACCTATATAGACGCCTGCGCGTAGACGTAGTACGTCGCGCGTGCAACGCTGAAACCGCGAAAGGTATGTAGTGTGTCTTAAAGGCCCGTATTCACAAACCGACCTTATCCTTATCTTTTGCCCTCCTTACCTTTTCGGCTCCTTAACGCGTTTCATAAACAAACCTTATGCCTCAATCCAACCTTTCCTTAACCTTATCGTCGTCACAAGGTGGCGCTTCATAAGGTAGACTGACAGGTACCTTAAGGCGGCACTTATGCGACGCAATATGGCGGGTCATGCAAGGAGTTTTTCCGATGTGATCGACTTCGTCGCGCTATTAAGAGAGGTTGAAGTTCGCAGTGCGCGTCCGTACGCGCAAATACCGCTGCGTGTGCTGAGGGACCGCGAAAATCCCATGGAAATGTTCAATGAGGACGAGTTCCTAAGCAGATACCGCTTCTCGAAGCGAGCGGTTCTCGAGCTTCCTTCCGTGCTGCCGCTGGAACCGAGCCTCGGCGGTCGCGGTTGCCCTGTGCCGCCACTTCTGCAGGTTCTGGTGGCCCTCCGATTCTATACGGCGCCGGCACTTTTCAAGTCGTGAGTGCGGACTTGGTTAACGTATCGCAGCCGACAGTGTCCCGCATCGTTAAACGAGTGACGAAAGTTATTGCGGGTACGTTGTTCCCTGCGCTCGTCAAGTTACCGGATGCCACACAAGCAGCGCAAGTGATGGAAGAATACTATCGCATTGCGAAGCTTCCCGGTGTGACAGGATGCATCGATTGTACTCATGTCAAGATCAAGAGCCCGGGAGGCGACGATGCGGAGGTCCTTCGCTGCCGGAAGGGATATTTTTCCATCAATGTGCAGGTTCGTAAAAAAGTGCATGTAATGTTTGCTGCGTTAAAATAATTTGAAGAAATATGTATGTGCGGCTTCTAAAGCTATGTACGATATATACGCTACGCTATACGCTATACAGTATACACATAAGAAACCATTCACGGCACGCTTTGCTGTACTCGCCGTGTTTACTTAAACCCTTTGTTTTCCTCTCGCCATTACAACTGAAGTGGGGCCTAATGATCCGATCGAGCGACGTATGCACTAAGGATATAATTTTAGTGTCGAAGCAAGGGTGGTTTTTCACAATTGTAAAAGCTATGATATGTATTGAAACCTAAAATTAAGTTTATTTTTAACATATTAGCTCCATCTGGACCGTGATTCGCATAAGTTCAATGGCCTTACGGCATTGTTTATCGCCAGGGCTCACCAGCTAAATGAGTGACGTTATGGTTGCGCATTTATACGTCACCGCGAGAGTAGTTTACCTGATTAATGTGCACAAATGAAAAAAAAAATACATATTAGGATCGGCTTACAAGCAGACATCACGCCTGGTTTTTGCAGGCTATCACGGGACCTCGGCTGCAGTTTTTTGATGTTGTGGCCAGCTGGCCCGGCTCAAACCACGACAGCCGAATATTTGACAACAGCCACGCTCGAGTTCGCTATGAGCAGTTCCTGGCCTGCTTTTGGGAGACATGGGTTATGCGTGCCGTCGCTACCTGATGACTCCACTAAAGGACCCTGAAAACGCAGCAGAGTTCAGGTAAGTAAAGTGGCGGTAGTAGTGCAAAGCATTCACTAAAATTTATGTGTAATATACTTCAATTAAAGGTGCATATGTTTCAGGTACAACCGCTCCCACAAGAAAACGAGATGCTCGGTGGAGAGGGCTTTTGGCATTTGGAAGAGGAGGAGATTTCCGTGCCTCGACATGAGAATGCAGATCAAAGCAACTACATCTGCTCGGGTTATAACAGCGTGTGCTGCGCTACACAATTTCAGCCGGCACCCGAATGACCCTCTTCCCCAAGACGACCAGGTCGTGCAGCCGCGGCCGTCTTCGTCGCCCGCCCCTGCTGCAGCACATGGCTCTGCCGCACAGCCGAGTGAAGCATTGCCGCCAGGCGAGCCAGCGCTCGCGGACACGGAAGACGGATTCAGAGCCCGCAGGCGCATTACTCGGGACTACTACTCTCGCTAAGGACACATCGAAAGCAAGCAGTCGACCCTGTCATAAATTAATGACTGAATAAACTTTATTCGACGTCAGTCCCGCAGTTTCTTTCGGGCGGGGCGGGGGGAGAGTATGTAATTTATTGTAGCTGCTTCTTCAGATGCTCCACTTTTAACTTCAAGAGAAGGGACTTTGCTTCTGCATTCTTCAGTTTTTGGTCGTTAATTGCCTTTCTTTCTTTTCCCTCTGCTCGCATCATGCGCATGCGAAACAAGTGCTCCTTCCGCCTTTGCTGTCTTTCTTCCGCAACAGCCTCTAGGCGTGCCTCGAGTTCTTCCTCCAGCTTTGATGCTCGAGCTGTCTTTCGTCCTGTGCGTGTTGTCTCAGCAGGAGCACAGAAAGTACGGTCGGGACTTTTTGTGCTTTGTTGAAGTGCATTCGAATTATTCGAGGATGGCTCTAGCGTTGGTGTTGGATGCGAAAATACGACTTCATTTGCTGGTGCGTCTGGTGCAACCGGGTCGAACATATCCAGGTCCCTTGGGGTGTCTGCAAGGCTGCCCGAATCTTCGGCTTGGTTAGAAGCTGGAAACAAATAAACAATTCTTATTTTGGACACATTTTTCTCCGCAATAGGCGTTCGCGTTTATTAATATTTACACAAAAATTGAAGTTGACATTAGCAGGATAGCACCTTTTTGCAAGCATCACTAGACAACATTACTGCAGCAGGCACTGGCCATAATATATGGAACACGATTACGATAAGAGAAACATTTATGGTCTGTTTCTGTGACGAAAACAGGTAGCAAATTGATACGGAGCGTGGATACGATTGCCTGCTGCATGAACACTCTTTGTCTTTATACAGTTCCAAGAGTGCACAGGTGTAATGATTTCGAACAGCTATCGGGCATTTTGTGGCAAATACACGAACTTCAACTAAAAAAATTTAAGCGAGGTATTTTGCGTCACCATATTTTTTTTTTCAACGCCACATCATTTTGCCGGACGAATTTTAGCTGATCGGTTGAAAATATGACCAGCAGCACACTGCTATTTTCCAAGAGAAGTTACATGACGTCACCTGCAGTGAGCTGAGCGACTGGAACCGCCTGCATGGGTGCCAGCAGTGCTGCCATAGCTGGAGTGCAGCGATGGTCGTGAGTAGCCTTGTGCCGCGACCGGTCGCTGTCGAATGGATTGTCGAGGCGAACCGACGTATGTGAAGCCACAGCGCCGACTCTTAGCAGCTTGTCTGTCAGCGCACTCTCTGATGCTGGCCGCCACATGAAAAGCAGGAAGCGAGTGCCATCGTGGCCGTGTTATCAAATTATTCAAGCCGCGATAGTCAACGCCTTGCTAGTACGTGTGGCAAAAGTTGATTTCTGCATAAACAGAATTGTGTACGCGGCTCAGCACCTTTCTCATACGGTATAATCGTTACGCTACTCCAGATCAATTGCAACCACTCGATTACTTTCCGATAGCAGAGGCGTAGCCAGCGGGGTGGCGGTGGGGGGTTCAAACCCCCCGAAAATTTTCAATTTTGCTTGCGTATATATACACGCACACATACAAATGCACCCCCGAACATAGATAAAGTATGGTTGAGCTCCCCCCCCCCCCCCGAAAAAATTTCTGGCTGCGGCTCTCTCCGATAGTATAAACGTACATAACTACTGGTATCCGACGTGCAGTGCAATTACAGACATTGCTTATTTATTTATTTATTTATTTATTTATTTATTTATTTATTTATTTATTTATTTATTTGTTTGTTTGTTTGTTTGTTTGTTTGTTGATACCCTACACGGCCGTGACGCACTGCATAAGTAAAATTTCTTAAATTTACTGTATAACACAATATGACTATAAGTGCATCCAATGATTGAAATGTACGTAAATCAAACCAAGCGAAACAATTATAATAATATAAGATCGCAAATCCCATTTCGTACGTTGCCAATAGGCCAATAAGGCGTGTCTTGCACGTACCGGTCGACAGTCCACAGTCTTTAGCCGGCGAAATGAGTATCATTTGCGCTACGTTTAAATATAATTGTCATGTTACGTGCCGTTACAGGACGTATAATTATAATTGCTGAAAAACAGGAGGCGACGAAAACGACTCACCAGTCCGAAACAACTCCTTTGTGTCAATTGCCTTGGCCCTGCGCCACTTTCCTTTCAAATTGTCCCAGCACTTGCGTAGCTGCTGCTCGGTGCGCGGCCGCACGTCGCTCTTGCTGTTGAACTCTTCTTCTATCTGTTTCCATTTTTTTTTCTTGTCTGTCAGTGACACCGCATCTGTCTTTTTATTTTCTATTACATTGCGATGCTTCTTAACCAAGTCGATGAGCAGCGCAACCGGCGGTTCGAGAAGCGGGCGCGCGTCCGCATGGAGCTGACGGCATGGCGAGACGTGGCGCGCGGAATTTAAGGTTGGCACCTTTTCCGGTACTCGCACGGGCATGCTTTCCTGTATTTATTTTATTGTTTAGAGGAGCATGCAGCTATCTTTTTTTGCTAATAAGCCATCGATAAGCCTGCAGAAGTTCATAGCCTCGCTCCCATGCTCGTTCCTTAACGCGATAAGGCCGCCTTCCGTAAGGCCACCTTAAAACCGAATAAGGCGAGTTCTGAAATGCACTGCGCGGCCTCTTCTCATCCTTACACTTTTCCCTTCCTTATCAAAGGGAGCCTTATAGCGTTAAGATAAGGTTGGTTTGTGAATACGGGCCTAAAGGTGTCCCAAAGGCAAGCGCAGTCCAGACATCTCGGGGGCTATGTATGTATACACGCTCGTGAAAAGACCCACCACCAGATCGGAAAGAAAAACGCACGCACGCGCGAAAGCCCGCGCGTGATCCGGCAGGCCGTATCAGCGGCTGCGGGCCAATAAGTGACTCGGCAAACTCGACCCGACCAGACCAGCAGACGTCCGTTCCAGTTTCGAGACGAGACTGCCTTTTCTGGCGGGACACGCCAGACGTCTGCCGAGCGTGCGCTTATCCGTACTGCTTTTGTTTGTCTCTCCTCCAACCAGGCACGTGTCGTCTCTTTTCTTCAAAGCCCGTGCGGCGGCAGTGGAGGAATGCTCTCGTTTCGCTCACGCACGGCTCTATTCCTTCTCTGCCGACATGGATGCCACCCCCCCCCCCTCTCTCGCTATCTTCATAAAGCCTTATATGTCTCATGAGTCAAGAGGTCTACTTCGCGAGATTTGGCGAGATCTGACGATACACTTTCGCGAGACCTGATGAGGCCCCGGTGTCAACATGAACGGTACAAGAAGTGTCACGTGATAGCAGATGGTGTCATCCGCGATATGTGACGTCAACATGAAGTCAGACATCGCCAAATCTGTGACCACTTCATCACGTGACATCGTCCCTTGGCCAAAGGCGGGCCGTGCAATAACGGTTGCACCGTCCACCTGCGGAAAGCTTCAGGGTAAATGTTTATTAGGCTGTTTTAAGATAGGGTATCCCAAAGCTTCGCATTAGCTTTGTCTCCACTGCGCATGCGTTATATGCTGTCGTCTTGGGTACCAGGGGCGTAGCCAGAAACTTTTTTTTTTAGGAAAGGGTGGAACATGCTTTATGTATGTTCGTGCGCGCGTTCGTATGTGATGTGTGCATGTACGTATACATACACACGCAAAATTGAAAAATTTCGCGGCCATCCGAAATTTTCCTTTTGCCCTTCTGCAAGCAACACGACCGCGCGTCGTTTCGGGTTCGAGACAGGCCGACAGCTAGGGGCAAGAAAAAAGAAATGGAGCTCAAGCAACGCTGCTCGCACCGCCGTCGTCGTTGTGATCACAGCAGTCCGACTGACCCCGTTCGCCACTTTTGAAGGGTATGCTTCCTACGTGGTAACCTGTGGAGACGATGGGCAAGCCGTCATTCCAGTATACCTGTATTTCAGGAACTGCCGTGTGTACGCATGTATGCATCTTCCGGGCCGATAGCGGCACGGAATTCCACCGTATGGAAAAGAAGAAAGAAAAGGCAAGAAGGGAAGAAAGATTCGGGCATACGAATAGCACCAGACGGCGCCATGCAGACGCCGCAATCCAATTATTTTAAGTGTACCCATAAACCGCTGCGAGCCTTGGCATAACGGCGCACTTGAAAATTAACACAAAACAGAAACCGAGGCACTCGGAACGTGAACTATAAACAACGGTACAAGATGTCGTCCTGCGACATTAATACCGCCCAACATTCGTCCCGTATATATACAACGAGTTACACTATAGCGCGATACCCGGCCCGCAATTTGTGTCCTCAGCTCGTGCATATTTAGCACGACGACCCCCCGTTGTCTCGTTCGGGGGCTTTTACGTGTACGAGGACGAGACCTTTTTTACTACGTTCCGATCCCCCCGAATGGGCCGTCTCCAAATCCGCGGCAGCGGGGCAGGCTCAGGCATAATTAAAGCCCGCAGCAGAGGGGCCAAGGTTTACTACAGACTACCATATAGTGCGCTGTACGAGGGAGGCAATCTTGCGCCTGCTCGCATACTGCTGTCGCCATCTTCGCACCCAAACTGCGCTTTCGCGGCGGCGGCAGCTTTATTTCGGCGCAATCTAACGACCAGGCGTCCGTATACGAGAGGAACCAGTGTGTGTGCGTGTGTGCGTTCTATCTATCTATCTATCTATCTATCTATCTATCTATCTATCTATCTATCTATCTATCTATCTATCTATCTATCTATCTATCTATCTATCTATCTATCTATCTATCTATCTATCTATCTATCTATCTATCTATCTATCTATCTATCTATCTATCTATCTATCTATCTATCTATCTATCTATCTATCTATCTATCTATCTATCTATCTATCTATCTATCTATCTATCTATCTATCTATCTATCTATCTATCTATCTATCTATCTATCTATCTATCTATCTATCTATCTATCTATCTATCTATCTACTATCTATCTATCTATCTATCTATCTATCTATCTATCTATCTATCTATCTATCTATCTATCTATCTATCTATCTATCTATCTATCTATCTATCTATCTATCATTATTTGCCTATCTGTGCGCACGCGCGCGCGCGTGTGTGTGTGTGTGAGAGAGAGAGAGAGAGAGAGAAAGAGAAAAACGGGGTGCAGTCCGTCTCCCAAGTAACGCTGCCGTACGTTCGCGCAACGATGCTGCACGTCGACTAGACGCGAGACACTCGTATACGGCCAGCACTCGCGTGACGGCGACGCGACGCCCAACGGGCGGCCCGCGGGCCTGCGCAACAGCGCAATAGGGCCTGCGCATCTATGGCCCCTGCTGTCGGCCACAGGCTCCCCTCTTTACGTGTTCGGAAGGCCGTTAAAGCTCGCGCCGCCCGCGACATATAAACGCGTATACGACGGCGAGTTTATGCGTGCTCTTTTATGGTCTGCCTCCTCGTCACCGCAGTTGAGTGCAGTACTGCGCGCCGGTATACTTCACGCAGATGTATATACCCATGCCTACATATGGTGCAATAGTGCGCGCCGGGCGCCTACGCGGGTTAGGCCAGCCCCGTAATATCGGCGTAAACAAACGAGCGGGCTTGCTAATCAGGAAATGGAGGACAAATCGATATATGGATTGAAACTGAAAGAGGACGTGCGTTCCTGTTATGACAGCGGATAGTCAAAATTCTAGCCGACATTAGCAAGCAGTGTAGAAAAAGCTAGCCAACAGTAGCCATCATTTAACCAACAATAGGCCATCATTTACAGCCAACGATAGGCGTGTCTTCCAATTCCTGCTAGCAACAGTCTACGCTGACAGCTTAGAAGACAGCGTCGAGCACCAGTCATCCGAGTAATATAGAACACGTCTAGATGACGTCTGTGCGACGTTACGCCACCTCGCGTCGATAAGAGAGAGCTATGGAAATCAAACAGAATTGTAATTCTTTTCACTTCTTTCACTTTCGACTCTATGAAAAAAATGAACGCAGCTTACAATAAGCGAGTAAGAGGCGCGTGCCGAGAGACGTGCTTACGTCTCTCAGCAGACGACCGTCGGGCGAGATCTAAGCATTCCGCTCATCCGCCTAATTGGACAGCAATGTAACCTGCAACGTATTGCCGACAATCGGACAAGCGCTATGTCGCTATGTCCGGTGCTTCTGTAACGTAAAGGTCGGCTCCTAGTTACATTGTTACGTAAGCAACAGTCGCCTCATGCACCGCGCACCATTGAGAAATATATAGTCCCACCAGAAGAGCAAGTCAGAGACATAATTACCCCGCAAGAGTCGGTCCAACAAGCGATTACCATACCTATACTGACATAAGGAACGATCGGCCTCGCGTACCCGGTCTGTACAGTCCACTGCCCGATCATACAAAACGCGGAGTGTTTACCATGGCAACACGGCGCAGCATGCAGGGTCGAGAACCATCAGTGACCGTATTCATCACAAAGCAGTTTCGCGTACTCTATATAGAGAGGGCAGTCCCTAAAAGCATGCGCCAACTAATATTGACAGTAAAAGCGATATTTACGAAGGTGGTCAAGGCTATCGTATTACTAGGAGCTCCGCGAATTCAACATTTCGTCCATACGCATGTATATAATGAACCTTAAAAGTTTGCCTTCCTTTATAGGAACCGACGTCACACCGCTAAATTAATGAACATAAAAACAATATCGATAAAATACTCAGCTGAACTTATTCAATGTTGCTATTTCGTGTCACATTTTACCACATACCTGCAGGTACACGCGTGCACTTTGCAAATGCGGTTCACTTATACGTGAAAGCAAGAACGGTGAATCCCGAGAGGACAGGAAACAACATTTTTCTTCTTTTTTTCCCTCACTGGACGCGCTATTAGCCTTCTGACGCTGCTAAAAGCCCTCCTTTAGGAGAGCTTTTCCCGCACAGCGCACTAGCGGCTGAATAGACCCTCCCACACACAGATACATACGCGCACACGCACACACATGAATGCCGATATACAAGCAAATGCGCTGCCAGCCGAACCTCTTTAGCGTCCTTTATTAATGGACGCCGCGCGTTAAAAACAGTGCTCCATGCCCCATATAGACATTGGCCCCTGCGTGTGTGTCTGGCTGCAGCCCATATGGTCCGCACGCAATCCATGACAAGAGGGCCTTTTTTTTTTCCACTCATCTGGGCACACTCGTTATCGGGTTTGTTGTTAGTACGTGCATCAATGCGTGAGCCCAGACACAGAAGGCGCGCCCGTATACAGACATTTCGGCGGGAGGTGCGGGTCCGGACAATGTCGGCAGTGTTTGAGAAGCACTTACGCACGAAGCGCGCGTCACGACAGGGTCTACGGCGTAAAAAGAAGGTCTGTTGGCCGCGCGCAATACTGCGGCCATATTGCATAGAGGTTAGCTATATATACACGCAGCTAGCCAGCGGACGTGTTTTGTGGAACGTGCGGCACTCAAGCAATGACCGCACGTATGCATTCGTATGATGGCCTTAGAATAAAAACGAGACAATAGGTGGCGGCGGGAAGTAAGGTCTAGTAAAGACAGGGGAATATCGAGGCATGATGAGCCGTTATATAGATATAAAAAGAAAATCAGAAAACATACCCACTCGTTTCCAAAAAATGGATATTTGCCTGCCTCCACACCGGCAGACGTAGGCAACTCATTTATTAAGGCGAAAGCCTTAATCACTTCATCTAACGCGAAAATTTACCGTCGCCATCAACACGGGTCATGCAAAAAGATCATTAGCACGTGATGACGTCCCCAGGACATCACCGAACACCAAAGTTTGTGACGCCATCGTCACGTCATTGTGATGTCACATAATGACGTCATCAGATGACATCGCCGCTTGGTCAATGTCGGCCGATCCCAGAGGCACCGCAAAACCACTCGAGGTGCGAAAAGCTTGCAATGGCTCCGATACCGGAGGCGGTGCAAGACCACGTTAGGTGCAGAAAGATTTTTTTGTGTGTTTTGTTTCTGAGAAGGGGTGATCAATACAATCTACTGAAAAGAAATTGAAGATGGCGTTCGCCTTCGGGTCGTTTCAGGCGAATGCATAAGGGACCATGTGGCCTTTTTTTTATGCAGCCTCAACCTGCCAAACGAAGCAACGCCTGGAGCGATATATTAATTATCGTGCCTCATGCCCATTTGGACACAAGTGATTTTGTGTCTAAATGTCTGTATATAGACATTTGGACACACGAATACTTGTTGAAATGTTAGCTCCAGCGACATTACCTGTTCAACGACTTCTCATCGCTTCAACATCCACCTTCCCCTCGACTTCTCATTTCTCTGGATTCAATCACAACGAATCGCAAGGGCTTTCGCTTTCATAGCGTACCACAATGCATCATTTCGGTGTCTCATGCAAGCGCTCAGCTGTGGCCCAAGAGGTTCCGGCAGCCATGCGCTCTGGGCACACCGCGTACACCAACGTGCTCAACACTGCACTTTATTACGTAAGCAACACGTTCGCTGCCGCGGTGTTGTTGGGCTCCTACGAGTCGGCGTCGAGAATTCAGTGCACCACAAAGCACTGCCCATGTAGCGTTTAGTGCACCGTCTCCACTTCAAAGGGGCACTGACACCAATTTTCGAAGGTGAGTTTACATACCAATCTCCTGTATGCGTGCAGAGTCGGCTCTGCGCAAGTGTGAAGCTCAGTAAACACTGATAAAGTATTTTACATTGACATTAAAGTCTATTTTCGCATTACGCACCAACTGACATCGACACCACCGTGACGGCAGGCTACAAATGTCGATTCCGGCGACTTCACGCACCAGTATGGCTTGTTGTGATGACGTCAGCCTGACGTCATCACATTGGTACGGTACCAAAACATTCAAAATGACCGCTTGTGCGTCACCAGAAACATTGAAGATGGCGGCTTGTGCGTCACCAACGGAGCCACGGAGCGCAGCTGGAAACATCACGGCATCTTGCGCGAGCTCGTGACGAGAAGTTCGTACCGCGTAGTGACGTCAGTGTACAGTAGGAACCGAAGCTAGCTTTTAAAAACACACTGTAATTACTTTTTCATGGTGTACTCAAGCTTACCAGTGGATTTTCTGGGCTTTCATTTGACGCAAAAAAAAAACAGAAAAGACAGCTGAAAATTTTCGTGTCAGTACCCCCTTTAAAGCTATAGAGGCGAGCTCGGAATCTATAGCAGGAAGAGAAACGGCACGCGGGCCCAGCAGATCCCGGGCGCCTTAACGGCTCTCGCCAGCCAGTTCAGTGAGCAACAGCCATTTCTGGCCAACCTTTTTATTTTTTATTTTTTCGTTTGCACGTGGGATAGACGGCCTCGCAAACGACTTTTTTTTTGTCGTTGTTGTTTCGTCATCGACTTATCCCACGCGTCGTGCGCGGCGCTGAGTAACAAGCAACCAGGACTCCCTCGAGGAACATTCCCGGTTCAACGACCAGTCGAGAAACCAAAAAATAAATGTTTAAAAAAATTGAAAAAAAAAAACAAAGGAAAAAGAGAAGAAAAACGGAAGAAGCGTCGATGGCTCAAACCTTCGTGAGACAGAGACGCCGTTAGAGCTAATACCAGGAAAAGGGTCCCGTTGCAGTCTAGTACTTTAGTACGTCTGTATATATTATGATTTGTAATTAACATGTTATGTACTAATAAAATTGATTGATTGATTGATTGATTGATTGATTGATTGATTGATTGATTGATTGATTGATTGATTGATTGATTGATTGATTGAAAACGGAATCCGAGGCGCCACAGAGGCAGAGGAGTAAGTACAGCCTCCGCCATACTTAACCGGAACAAACACTAAACGGCCACTAAGCAAGAAAATTAGGTCAAGCTCTATCGGCAAGTAACGCTTCCGCAACACTGAAAACAACAACAACAAGAAAGCCATTTCGATGCGCGAGAAAAGAGGTAAAAACGAAACATCGGTGGTAGTAGCGCCACTTCGCAGTTCGCTTGAAAACACGAGTGCGTGGATGCCGCGAAATATATAGGAAACTCGAGAAGTTAAGGACTATACGCAGCGAGCGAAGTAACGGAAGATTATAGACGTAACAATAATGAATAAGAACACAACACAGTGTATCAGAGAACAAACAGGAATAGTCGAAATTCTAGTTAAATTAACAGAAAAAAAAAGGACCTGCGCAGTCCACGTAATGCGTGAATGGTTCAAACCATTCACTATGACGAAGGCAGGCCCTCCTGCCGAAGCGTTAGGAAAACTTGTGTTTCGCACGTTTGTCGACCTCTTTTTCTACCGCATTTTCCTCCGGATCCACTGAATTTCACCCCACCATATTTTATATATATATATATATATATATATATATATATATATATATATATATATATATATATATATATATATATATATATATATATATATATATATATATCCGTACACGTGACTGTCAGCGTGGTCGCGCTACACGGCACGCACTCCCTCATGACGATGCACCCAGTCAAATGGGTATTCAGCCTTTTCGCAAATCTCGCATTGCTGCGCGCACATCTTGTATAGCGAACGCAAAGGAAACGGACGAAGCGATAACTATCAACTACGGTTTAGTATTTCAATCGGTATATCGTACCACGTTCAATTAATTAGAACACACCGATTAAGTCGAAGTGAAATTTCATCGCTGTTCACCTTTGCAGTTCACGTACAGCGATAATGCGCTGAGTCATTCTACCAAGCTCATTGTTTTCAAAAACAATGACCTATAACAATTAGTGCGGGGTGTCAACGCGAGTTAAGAGCTCTATATATCTACAGCACGCACCGAACATATCAAAACGCCGAGAAATACTTAAATGACGCATTTACAATTAAACGACGTCATTTTGCATTAACGCTTCGGCTATTATTGCTCCATGGAGATAGTCGGTTTTTATTTTTATTTTTTTAGGCGAAAGCCTTACATGCCCTAGCAGACGGGAAAGGTGACCGTCGACGTCGACAACACAAATGGTACAAAAAATCGGATGACGTCACACGAGATTCCGAGAGGTGAAGATGTGACGTCACAGATCGTCGAAATTTGTCGTGAAACGCGAAAATTGACCCTAGGCGTCAACACGAGCGACGCAAGAAATCATCATCACGTGATGACGTCACAACAGCACGTCATCACGTTACATAGCGCCAAAGTTTGTGACGTCATCTGAAAGTTGCCCCCCCCCCTTAAAGGGAAACCTTGCGAACGCCTATAGTTCCAAGTGCAATACGTTTTGCACACCCATCGACCGAGAGTCGTCGATCGTAATATGTGCCCTAATTAACGCCATTAACTGAGATGTTAATTGGCCAATATAAGTCATTAAGTCATCTCGTCGATTAAACAGTTCAATTTTTCTCGGACGTAACGTCCTCGACCTGCTGTTATCCAGGACTACAATTATGCTGTCACAGGCGATTGTTGAAAAACAGAAAGAAAGCAAGGAAAACACAATACCCGGTATATATATGCAGTGACGGGTGAGTCTCAAACGCACGTATTGCGCAGTTGCGGCTTTAGTTAGAGCATCCTGAGCATTACACATACGTGCCTTTCGATCTGCACAAAGCCAGGCGTAATGCGCATAATACACAACGCATTTCACGACACGCCATTATTGAGTCCGCATTTCTGGAGAGCTCATACAACGGCAAAAGCGAGCTGTACTTTGCCTGTACATCTGGCTGACTTCAAATGCGCATTTAGAATAGTCCCCCTCCCACAAGATCATTAGCACGTTAATTATCGTTCAGGCAATTAAGTCACCAGTTGGAAGTTCTCGCGTAAAACTTGACGTTCGCCGCTCTGATGCGGCTTGAGGAGCCAAGCGATAATTATACAGTTATAACCTCATTAAGTAATGTCTTTGATGCGACATATTTGAAGCTTCGAGATGCTCCACTGCGAGCTCAGCGCAAGGCCCACAATGACGTTTTCGAAGCACTGGAGTGGGTATTTCTGTTATAGACAGCTTAGCAAAGCGTTCTCTTAATTATTACATCGAAGCTGCATATATAGCTATAGGCGAAACCGAAATTCGTCGGTCCTATGTGCGTAGAAACTCCTAGCGATTACGTGCCATAGAGATCGGGCAAGCCTCGCTACTCCCCTTTGATCCATCTAAAAATGGAGAAGTCGTCCTCGGACAAAAACGTGTACGTGTCACAGACATTGGACAAATCCCACTACTCATCCCACTGGTCCACTATAAATGAAGGTGGAAAAACGTGGGCGGCAAACAACAATTAAGATTTCTGGATAGAAGACTCAATAACTGAGAAGGAGCCGTCGGGATTATATCAGTGATAAACAAAGGGGCCTCACGTTTCAGCTTGAGTTCGCTGATTTATCATCTGTACGGGGTGCTTGGACGTGACTTTTTTTTTTCAATTAGTACCCAAATTTTCAAAGATAGCATTTAAGTCCCCTTCATTTCATTCTTGGCTCATTTCTATTTGCTCTGCTTCTTTCTTTGTGTGTGTGTTTGTGTGTCCTGAAAAAAGAACGGTGGCCGAATGCTCGCAACTTTTTACGCCTCTAAAAACAAAAATGCCAAGCGTCACTTATGTGGAATGGTGTTGGAGCACTACGCGCGGTTTCTTCCCGGATAAACTATCTTCCATAATCAGAGATAACCGTCACCCTTCACTGAAACGCGCCGCGGCTTATGCCAAAACAGACACGCGGCTGACAACAGCTTATCGTCGAATAGTACGTGTACCGCCAATGCACACTACGTGTTTCGCTGCGAAAACCTGCAGCAATGCTTGCACGTGCAAATGTAGGCCTCGCGATACGCGCACGTTGCAGTGGATAAGACAAAAGTTGTTGTTGGAGCTAACACGCCATCACGTGAGCTTCCAACCATTGTGTGAAACGACAAAGGTGCGAAAACAATGCGCGTTAACTCCGAACTAAACCGCACTGTAATAGCGTAGCGAGCGATTTTTCGCGAGCGTCGTTTTGGACAATATGGTTATGAAATGTGAACGACACAATATCATGCGCGTCGCATGCAACTTCTGGAATCTACAGGCGAAGCAAAGCGTTTGAGAAACTATTAAATACAATAAAAAGTGTTTTATCTTCTGTGTCGCGCTTTGTACGCGATAACGTGACCATGTAGTAGAATGCACAAGGCGAGCGGATCACGTGACGCAACCGACGCGATCTGCGCTGACAACGGCTTACTTTCTCTATCTCCCTGACACCGATAATATGTGGAGTTTTATGTGTTAAAACCACGATATGATTATGAGGCACGCCGCAGTGGAGGGCTGCGGAGATTTCGACGGTCTGGTTCTTTAACGTGCGCTGACATCGCACAGTACACGGGCCTCTAGCATTTCGCCTCTATCGACGTGCGACCGCCGCGGGATCGAACCCGCGACCTTCGGGCCAGCGGCCGAGCACTGTAACCACTGTACCACCGGGGCAGACTCCCCTGAAACTGAAAGTAAGCTCGGAAGCGTAAATACTGTATGCAAGGCGGTTCTCGTGATAAGAACTTGTATATTAACGACGTGGAAAATTCTGGCAGAACCTTTCTACTAGGCAGTGGTTGAACAGCGCGTAAGCATCGTCCCTAATTGCATCCTGTTAATGAACGTATGGCTACGCCGGCCGACATAAGGCGTCATTTAACCGACGCTATAGCCTATATATAGACCGACACAATGTCGTCTATACAGAGACAACATTGACTATCAGTGACAAACGCAGGCTAGGTCTCCAGGAGAGTCTAACTTAATTTCTTGATTTGTTCGTGATACCCCATTTGTGCTTTTAAAGGATATAATTATAAACGCTTATAGATGTTAACATAAATTTACATTAATTGCAGGAATGTTTTATCAATATTTTAAAATGTTCCACATTCGACTCGATTCTGGTACTAACCGGTTCGCTATTCGATTCTGTCTCAATATTCATCACACGTGTAGCCCCGTAATATTAACGGAGAAGCTTTGAAAGTAGTCTAATGCGAATCGTCGACAAAACACTTCCCAGGAAATACGGCGATCAAAAACATATTTCCGCCGATCATATGTGAACAGTACTCGTGACTGTTCCAACGAGACCGCGTGCGTCATTGCAGGCAGGCAGGCAGGCAGGCAGGCGGCGAGCGGCAAAGAATGCGCGCTCTAAAAGGTCATGCCTGTCACTTTCCGGGTCGGGATGGAGACGAATTATAATGTATCGCACACCTGCGTGGCTTCCGTCGGCTAATGCGTGCCGGGAGAAACGGAAGCCGTCCGCGGTGCTAGGCGACGAACAATCTTAATGCGCAAAAGAAAGAAGGAGACCGACCACCCATCTCGGAGGCCACGCTTAGCCGTGCAGGCGTTGGAAGCGACAGGCGACGTCAAGGCGGCCCAGTTGTTATCAGCCCTAGTGTTACCGTTATCACACTGCTGATGCTTAAATGCAGCGCGCAGCTACCTGTTAAACCCAAAATTACATACAGACACGGTCCACATAGAGTATTGATTACGTGAACATGAACAAATAACTTTCTACAGACTTCGAAGACACATTTTCGTAGGATACACTATCTGGTAGTAACTGAACACCTACACGCTGTCCCGAGCTAACGCACGAACCCCACGCAGACCAACAGCACTGAATTCAGCGTCGCCGAGTCACTGTCCGGTATAACAAGGACTTCTAACCAGCCTTTCAGGCACAACGCCAGAACGTGACGGGCGAAACACGAGCACAGGGACACACCCAGCTACCCGTGACCTGCGTTGAACCCTCAACGAACATGAAAAGAAGAAAAGAAAGAAAGAAAGAAAGAAAGAAAGAAAGAAAGAAAGAAAGAAAGAAAGAAAGAAAGAAGAAAGAAAGAAAGAAAGAAAGAAAGAAAGAAAGAAAGAAAAAGAAAGAAAGAAAGAAAGAAAGAAAGAAGAAAGAAAGAAAGAAAGAAAGAAAGAAAGAAAGAAAGAAAGAAAGAAAGAAAGAAAGAAAGAAAGAAAGAAAGAAAGAAAGAAAGAAAGAAAGAAAGAAAGAAAGAAAGAGGAATCGTGGGAACCGTAGCACGCCGGTTCCGCTATCTGACTGACTGCGGTGCCCTTTGCTCAGCGCTTGACGCTATTCGAAAGAGAGAGACGGTACAGACACTCCCAGCTGCATCCGGTCACAACGGGTCCTTTAAGTACAAGACAGAGAGGGAGAGAGAGAAAGAGACGCCATGTCTTTACTGAAACAAGGAGCAAGGCCCAGGTGCAGCAGTACTCTATCTGTCCTCTTGATTGCCGCTGAGCAGTCAAAAAGATGTTCAGGAAGCAAAGTAGCAAAGTGAAAAGAAAGACAAGAGGAGACGAGCGTACGGCACACAACGGTTGCCTCAGTAGTGCGTGCCGTGTAGCGTGACCACGCTGGCAGTCACGTGTACGAATGAATATATATCCACCTCAACCGGATTAGAGAGAAAAATATGCCAACGCCACCTAGAGAGGAATTGGTTATACCGTTCATGCATGCATAACCAATATCGCGTCGGCAAAGCGGAGCATACGGAAGCGCTCCAGTTTTTTCGTTCCGTCGTCGCCAACCTCCGCGCTTCCTTTCACATGAGGGGAGCGAGAAACAAAAACCAGTCCGCCACAAAGTCTTGTTCGCTCTCTCTCTCTCTCTCTCTCTGCTTTCGACGCACGAATCATTAATCCTGTTCCACGTCTCGTCCCCCTCGCGAGCACTCCCTCTTTCGGCCACCTTCTCTTGTATCCAAGTAACAACTCACTCCATCTCTCAAGGTTCCGCCGATATACCAAGAGCCCCCAGCATTGCTGTCATGTCTTTCCCTTTCCCATCTACACCCTGAAGCAATGGTGCCCTGGAGCAATTGTCCACCGCGCGGGGCACACACCACCGTGGGGGCCCTGGACTGAGCCCTACTCCTCAACAACTCTTGCACATCCTTATGGTATATACATTCGACTGGTCATTTTCGTAATGCATGGCTGCGCTAAAAAAACACGGACAAGGAAGGGATGTATACAGGACGGGCGATTTTGCGCCCGTTCCAAGTATACAGCAACTAGCCCAAACGAAACCGTTACTGGATATTTTCGAGCGCTCCAGGGCGCACTGGCGACGCGCGTCACGTTCGGCTGGTCGAAATCGAGCGCTCTGGATACGTTCGGCTGGCTCTTTCAGGGCGCTCTGAGGCGCCCTCACTCTGACCGCGGAGCGCGACCGACACCTGATCACGTCACTACCGCACCTCGTCTGTTGCGACAGAAGACGCGGTAACGTGCTACCTCGTGCAGCCTCATATTGCTCTGGAGGGAGGCTGCACGTTCGGCACGGAAACACGTCATGTGGCTTGGATCAAGAGATGGCTCCGCATTGTTGCAATTAGGGGCAGAGCGCGGTGGCGTTCAGCCGAATGTACAGGGTCGACCACATCTAAGCTGAACACCTCATTAGTATTCAAACCGGTAAAACTAGAACGTTTCTTATACTTCACGAGTGCAATGCCCGTTATAGAACATCTAATCATGGCTGTCGACAAACACAGTAATGATTTTCCGAATTATGCATTAAACAACAGCTTCAATGAGGTCTTGAATACTAATGAGGTGTTCAGCTTAAATGTGGACGACTCTGTACCATTAATCTCTCTCATCCCACCATATACCCTTCCTACTGCACCCTGCTATATGTCTACAACTACAGCCTACCACTCCACGTGGGAATTCTCAATGCATAGGGCGTTCCTCCAAGTCCCAACCCAACCCCTTGCGCTTTCTTGTATGCTCAGCAAAGGGCGACAGGGGCAGCAACAGTTGGTCCAACGGGCTCTCAGAGTCGCGCAAGGCAACGGAGCCCTGGACTCAGGGCCCCACTCAGCGATGAACACTCATCCTTAACTTGATAATCAATTTTTTCTTTCCCTCTCTCTCTCTCTCACTCACTCGCGGTATGTCTACTCACTTCCTCCATAGAGCTTATCATGTTCTACAAGTAAAGCCGTTATGGGAGCTAGTTGGTACAACTTCGTGAATGTTCGCGATGCCAAGAACTGACGTGAGGACAAGTAGAAAGACACACACACACACCCTCTCCTGTCACTCCTATCCGTTCCTTCTTTCCACTGCTATTTGCGTCGCAATATCGGTAAACGTAAAAAAACGGGCCTTTATGCCACTCACGAAAAGCCGAGTGCGGCGAGTTTGCATTGCTTATCATTAACGCCTTAGATAAGGGAGCCCAGCAGCACGCAATAGCGTGCCGCGTTCTTCACTTTATTTTCTTTACTTTTTTTTCCCCCAGTACAGCTATCTTCTAAAGGCACGGCGAGCTGGTCTCGCATATTTCTCGCGATAGCTGAAAGAGTCCACCTGCCGCTTTTTTTTTTTTTTCCTGCTGTTGCTCGAGGCAACTTCTCAAATGGAAGCCACGAATATACGCGACCGGCTTGAGCGGACACTATACTTCACTTCGCGTCATATTTAAACGCGAACGAAAACAAAAAAAGAAAGGACAGCAGAAAATACTTGCGCTACCCGCAGCAACCGGTTGGCGGCCTGCATGCGCATAGCGTTAGCGGTATAGGAAAATGGTTTGGGCAACCCTGCGGGCAATATTGCGGCACGGAGTGAGTTCTATATGCAGGCGTGGGTATAATAAACCACGAGTGAACGTGTGTGACCGCTTAGCGGTGAGCTTCGAAGTGCAGAAAACGCAGAGGAGGAGGAGGAGGAGGAGGGAACGAGGAAATTAAGAACTAAGAAAGGCGCGATTGTCAGTTTCCGATACAGCGCCCATAGATAAGGTAAGATGCAAGTGCTGCATACTTTTCTCTACGGGGTAAACATACATTTATGATCTAAGGATACCTGCCCAATGTACTCCACCCTATTCTTATTCTTCTAGTTACTTCAGTCTCGAGGTTCAGATCTGCGGTCACTACCTGCCTCAGGTAGACGTATTCCCTTACAGCATCCAATGCCTAGCTACCTATCATAAACCGCTGTTCTCTCCCCAGAATTGAGAGAACGGCGGCTCGCGATATGTCGCGAGACAAAGCTTGCACGCATACTAAGTATACATAAATGACGGAGTTTTGCGTCCAGAAACCACGACGCGATCATGATGCGCGCCGTAGTGGGCGACACCGTAATAATTTAAGAGCACGGTTGTTTCCGCGTTTCTCCCCCTTCGGAATGCGGCCGGCTGGCTCGGCCTGGAATTTAAAACTGCGCCCTCGAGAAGTTTAGATTCCTGCGACACCTCGGTCTCTGAGCTATCTCCTTCAGGCTAGAATTATGATGGAATGTCTGCAAATGCGTCAAATGCGCGCCACATATTTCCAAGGCGCTGGACGTTCCATTCCAAGAAAGAAAATAAAGTGACATATTTGTTTTGCGCGAATTTCGGTAATTAATCATAATTAGAATGAAATTAAATATTTAATTACTCGGAAGATGGTCCATGTTGTGTCTCAGGGTGTCTTGTGCATTCGCCTAAGACGACTCGAAGGCGAAAGCCATCTTCTTTGTCTTTTCAGTCGACGTATTGATCCTCCCCTGCCTCCCTCCGAAAGCTTTCTCCACCTAACGTGGTTCTGCAGTGCCCCCGGATCCGAGGCATTGAAAGCTTTCTGCACCTCATCTGGTTTTGCCCCGCCTCCGTGATCGGCCCACCTCTGACCAACCAACGATGTCATGTGATGACGTCATCATGTGACGTCACGTTATGCACATCAGGATGACGTCATAGCGACGTCATGATGACGTCACAAATTGTGGCGATCTGTGACGACACTATGACGTCATATGACGCCGACGGTCAATTTTCGCGTTTGATGAGGCATCTAAGGCTTGCGCCCTATAATAACACTTTTGACGTTCGTCCTAAAACGCGCCACGTCGCACGGCTGTTCTAACGTCGTAGCGCCTTCACCGAAGCGACCGGCTACAGGCACAGTCAGCACACTGAGGTTAACTGAAGACACACCGAGCATGCGGGAGCCTCAATTCATACTATGCGCAATGTACCTTTCACTTTCTCGGCCGCTAGTTCTAAGAACTAGCGAGAACAAGTTGTGTCCACATATGTGGACATTGCGCCTCAAGGGGCTATACCGCGCCGGCTAAAAAGGACAGGGAAAGAGCTAAGGCACGGAGAGACGTAAGAGAAGGCAACTATTTAGATAGTAAACACCGTGGAGCGGCTATACGTAAGTTTATGCGCGCATAGATCGCGTGCGGAGGAATGCCTGCAGTACTGGGTATACGGCCGCTGTGTCGCCGCCGTTATTACATGCACGTCGGAGAGACCCACCAGAGCTCAACCGCACACGAGTGCTCCTCGAGCGTCACGTTGGCCGCGCCGGGTCACGTATTAAGCGTATTGAATGCAATTTCGCCGACCTCGTTTGTTGCCACGCAATTTCAATGGCCTCGCGGGCTCGTCATCTCCCTCTCCCTCTCTGTCGTCCTCAGCCGCAAATCCCGCTCGCAGCTACAGGGGGGAGGGGGTCCCTTTCTCCCGTCGCACCCGAGACGCGTCGGTCGATTGAATCAACTTTCTCTCGGCAGCCGTTCTTCCGAGCATTATACGTTCGACGCAGGAGCAAGGCGACGGAAAACTTTCAGCTGGTTACGAACATACTCGTTATAGTAAAGCTAGTATACCTGCAGAAAAAAAGAACAAGAAAAAAAGAAAAAAAAACGTCATCATATACAGTAGAACCTCGTTTATACGTTCTCAAAAAAAGAAAAAAAGAGAAAAAAACTCGGGAAGAAACGTAGTATCCGCGCAAACGAACAATCGAAATTCACTGTAACATGGCAGAGCGATATGATAATGGGGACTTGATAATGATATTGCGAACGTTGGCACCGGGAAATAGCGCGAAACGAGAACGCATCAACAACTTTCTGCTGCATTTGTTATCCTCCTATGGAGTAGGACGTGACGAAAACGCCCGCGCCCTCTAGCGGCGCTTTAAGGACACCGGGGCCCAGTGTCAGAAAAGAATATATATATATATATATATATATATATATATATATATATATATATATATATATATACACACACACACACACACACACACACACACACACACACACACACACACACACACACACACACACACACACACCTCAGGGTCCAGTATACGGAAGCGCTCATGGTGGCAGCAAAACCCGCATTATAGACACGATGTTTCCGCCCGAATAGGGACACTTAGCCCACATATACGAACTGCACGGTCCAGTTCTCAGACGCTGCTTTCCACTCTATCGGCTACACTCCACTGCCTACAAGCCACACACGCCCAGGTGGCGGTGATCCAGGAGGCACAAAAACTCGCTCGTTTCCCCGAAGCTATGTATTTCAACAGTCTTTTTTTCTGCGTATCTATATATGTAAAACTATCTCACTGGCTCAAAAGAAACACGCAGCATGATCACACACAAAGAAAAGAGAGAGAGAGAGACAGAACGACAACGTGGACGTCATGCGGAGCGAAACGTGAACAAGAGCATCGCCTTCCTACGATTCCTCCTTGGTATGCGAAGTACTACACGCCATTGCGGGCAAAGTGACGCAAGAAGGCGGCGCGCGAGCGCTCCACCAACACTTGGTCGGTGGTTGCGAAAGACACGGCCAGACCATATGCTGCGCGAATACACACACACACACACACACACACACACACACACACACACACACACACCACACACACACACACCACACACACACACACACACACACACACACACACACACAACACACAACAAATGTGATTGCACATGCGCACAAATACACACAACAGACATACTGCGACACACACATTCACACACACACACACAATTGTGACTGCACGTGCGCACAAATACACACAACACAAATACCCTGACATACGCACCTATACATACACACATAAAGACATACGTCATAAACAGGCACACCATATTTGATAAAGCGAGGCGCAAAAGACAGGACATGCACATACGCACGTGTAGCCAGCCTCAAAAGTTTAGGGGCCACGAGGCTTCAATAAAAACCTGAACATTCCCGCTGCCTTCAATATAGGTTTCTGGCCAGTTCCAAAACGCGCTAACGACACGTACTGATAAGTTCGACCGAACATAGTCACAAACTGCTAGAAATTTCAAAGTTTTCTCAGACCTAGTGGTCTCTGAAACTTTTGACTCCGACTGTACGTACACACACAGACATGCACCACAGTCCTGTGTTCTCGTGTCGTCCTTGTTCCTCTCGTGCTATAGGGTTCTTGTGTGTAAAAAAAAATGCACTACATGCACATACACACGCACAAACGCACATACACACAAGACAGATGCGCACGCATACACACACACACACAGGCATGCACAAACGTGCCCAGGCCACGTCGTCATCGATTAAGACGCGGTATCGCAGGAGGAGAGGAGGCGGGAGAGACCGACTAGGACCGAGAGGTTGGGAAACCGACCAAACGGGTCAGCGAGCGGCAGGCAGGAATTCCGGCTTCACTTCGAGGCGGCGACGCCATCGCTAGAGCCCGCTATAAGTTCGCGCGTATGCAGGCCACACACACCCATACCCACACATGCGTCACAGAGAGAGAAAGAAACTGCAGCCGCAAAATAAAGAAATCCAGAAGGCAGGGATGTATGCAGAAGGAAAGAGCCTCGTATTAATTAGAGCGTCAACTTTCTTCCTGCCTTGATTTTCCTTTCTTTTTTTTTTCTGTCTCAGGCGAGTGGTCGATCGGCACACTAAGACGGAGTGAAATTAAACGGTACGGCCGGGGCTCTCCACTCAGCCAATTAGTTCGAGTACCTTCGCACATACGAGGGCTTTTCTGACAGACCGTATTGTGCGCCACGCGACACTATATATGCACTGGGACGTGTTTATTAAGGCGAAAGCCTTAGATGCCTCATCAAACGCGAAAATTGACCGTCGGCGTCCCGCGGCGGCGTCGGCGTCAACACGAATGATGCAAAAAAGATAATCATGTGATGACGTCACAATGACGTCATCGTACCGGCGCAAACAGCCAAATTTCGTGACGTCGTCATGACGTCACTAAGACGTCACCGTGACATGATTACGTCGCCACACGGCATCGTCGCTTGGTCAAAGGCGGGACGGGGAGCCAGTGAAAAACCAGGCGAGTTGCAGAAAGCTTTCGGAGGGCCGGCGGATCAGGATCAATACATCGACCGAGGAGAAAAACAAAAAGACAGCTTTCGCCCTCGAGTCGTCTTAGGCGAGTGCATGGGGGACCGTGTGAGGTTGGTCTTCTTTTTTTTTTTTTCGTTGGACGTGTTGACCTTTCTTTGTATCTTAAACTACAAACGTGCGTGCGCACGTACAGAAATCTAACTCGCACTGAACCGTTAAATTAACTCGCTTCTCCTCTATCCGTGTTTCGAGGCGTAGAAAAGAAAAAGAACGAGGCGCAAAAGTCAGCTCGAGAGCTTTCCCAACTGTGCGACGCGGAGTATTATATTGACCTTACTTTTCTTTCATTCTTTGTTTGTTTCTTCCTCTCTAAATGTGAAATGGCACGCATTTTCAAAGCTGTAGGATCTCTATACTACGTTTTCGAGCGAGTACTACGGCAACACTTAGCCTCATCTCAGGCTTACAGACATTTTCAGATATCTGAGTGTTAAAGGCTAACTTGTTATATACCATCATCTTGTTATATACTAAGTATGACTACGGTATGCCGGACCTGCAGAGTCATTGTGGTGACGTCACAGGTACGAAACGAAATTTGCCGTGCAACACCGGGGTTAGTCATAATGATGGTGCTTATGTGATGATAAGCACGAGCGCTGAGTTATTTCTTATCATTTATTTCTGTGCTCTCTCATGCGCCGAAGCCACAGCGGTCACTCGATCGGAGAAGATATACGCTTACCAGCAGTTTTTGTAGGACGGCGTACTTCAGAAACCACAGGGCATTAAACGAACACGAGACAAGATGAAGACAGGATAAAGGACAAGCACTTGTCCTGTCTTCATGTCGTCTCGTGTTCGTTTAATGCGCTATAGTTTCTGAAACACGGTGAACTACCAACACGCCTAAACGTCCTCCCTTCTGGAGTTTTTGTAGGTCTTGGAAGGATTTTCGCATTCACATAAGGCGAAAAAAATGTCAGCTCTAAAGTGTAACGCAAGCAATCCTTTATAAACAATCAGTTAACGCCAGGTATAGATTCAACAGGCTGCGGACAAAAAGCGTATGTGCGAACGATATAGTCACTGCTTCAGTTCGGGACGCGCCCCGGGATCGCACGGGATGGGTCGACATAAGACTGCATAAACAGGCATAACCCCATATGAGGTCCACACAAGGCCATATATAGTCACTGTGTGGCATTAAGAGTCCCCATAACATAGTACACTGCCATTATGTTTGACCTCATATTGTGGTGCAAGTGCGTAGGATACGAACCCATATGGTCATATTATATGAGCATACAGAGCGCGTGCTGTCGCTAATCCACGGGTCAGTCGCGCAAGCGACTTCCAACAGCCTCTTTTTTTGTCACGTGATTCCAACCGCTTCATTGTCACGTGACCCTGCAAGAAGGAAAGAACAGATAGAGGCCGCAAGCAATAATATGCAGCAGCGAGTTATACTGGCACCCCCCAGCCTTCCCTCCGCGCGGAATCTCTTGTGACGTTAGCCACTGGCGCTGGCCGCATTGCACAATGGGAGGTAACCCCCAGCCATAGGAGTCCTCTCATTCATGGTAATGAGCAATCTGCCAGATGAGCGGTTCCCTCGTCGCTATCGCGCCGGCATTCGCGTCACGGATTCCGTGGCCCGCATCAAGCCAGCTTAGCGGGTGCAAAAAAGAGAAAAAGAAAAGAAAGAATGGGAAAAGAAAACGAGAAAGCTCGCATAAATTATTGACAACGCCCGTACGCCGAGGCCAGCAAGCAGGAGGCGGCAGACATCTTGCGCAGTCTTTCGTCGGTCAGAGCCTCCCTTTAGCTCTCACCCTCCACTCTAGAAAGGGTGTGGCATCGCGCAATATCGGAGAGTTCTATAAATACGCCACGATGAAAGCGTTCTTCTAACTTGTTTACTAAGAAAAGGACAGTGGAAAGCAGCATAAGGGTTATAAGAAACCAATGACACCAAGACCCGTGTTTATGCAAGTCAACATTCCGATGCAACCGTTAAAGGGCCCTTCGCCAGAAGACGAGGGAGTGGTTTCTTTCGCGCCTTCGCTATACCGTTCCTACAGGCGATATCTCCTCCCCGCATCTTATTTCTTAAAAACATGTGTACAATGTCAGCACTAAGCGTTGAGCCTACCAGGATTTCGCGCTTGTCGGCTACACACTGCTATCTCCGCTTGCGCAGTCGGAAACACACAAAGTGAAATCAGTTCATCGCGCACGATAGTCATGCGAGACAAGGCAGAAGAGGCGAAGAGGCAGAAGAAGGCACTGGCGAATTCATGGCAATGCAGGGTTAAGAAACAATTGACAACTGATATCCCTCGTATATGAAACACTCGAGAGCGCAATTCCTCGTGACGTCACGTGAACAGACTGCTGGCGTCACGAAGACGGGGAATCGCCAAGAGGGAGTAACGCGCTCTTTCTCTGTATCTTCAGAAGTTGTTTAAGGACCTTAGGGCATAACCTAAGAAAATATAGAGCACAATGTTAGCCATCTCTAGAAGTCGACTAAATCACTACGAAACACTTCTCTGGAAAGTAAACGGTACCGACATTAGACGTCAGCACGTCTGCGAGGCTCTAGCTATATTACGCAACTCTTGAGGGCAACGCACACGTGGAAATGTGCAAGTGGCACGTCTCAGCTGCTAAGAACGATGTCGCGGATTGGACTCCCGACTGCGAACCAACGAGCGGTCGAAACACAGCAAGACTGAATCAAACAACACCGCGTCACGCCTGTGCAGACGATGTATGGACGACCTCTGCGACACAAATGCAGACCTGACTTTGAATAAAAGCCAAATAAAACAGTCTTGTCAGTGAGACTCCTTTGTGTGGTAAGCAAAGGTTTGTAGCCCTCATTTAAAGATGGAGCGCAACGTAGAGGAGGACAAATGAAGGAACAGAAGGGGGGCGTAATTAACAAATGAATAGACGGAGGGATAGATGAACAAACATATGGAACAGACGGAGTAGTGACATACGAAGGAACAGACGGAGTAACAGACAGAGTAGCAGACGGAGTAGCAGATGGAGTTACAGATGAAGAAACACGTGGAGTCACAGGAGTAGTAGGATATGAAACGGAGTAAGAAATAGCAAAAACGTACGGGGTAACAGAGTTACAAACGAAGAAACATATGGTGTGGTAACAGATGAGAAACAGACGGAATAAAATATGAAGAAACGGAGTAACAGGTGGAGTAGACAGAGTAACAACGCTCGCTTCAGTGTCACGTGTTTGTGGAATACCTTCGTTCATATACACACATCTCTCTTATTTCGCAGGCACCTTTCCCTCTGCAGTGATGTCAACGTCAATGACGTCAGCCGCGGTGCACTGCAGCGAGCTGTATACACAGTTGGGCAGAGAGCAGCTGCTTGTTTCCGCGGCGTTTCGCGTGGGCGCTGCAATCTCGTTATCGGAGAACACGGAACGTTTCGCAAGTTCCCGGATGCAGGACGCACAATTGAAACTCGACGCTTTTCTCAAGGCACAGCCTCCGCGAGCTCGGTCACCGCATTTTTGACGCACGACTCCTCGTAAAAAAAAAAAAAGCATTATTTCGAAACGAAACTAAAAACTCACAAGGGTCGCTTATGCATTCGTATCACACGACTCGAAGACGAAAAAATTTTTTTTCCTTCTCAGTCGATGTACTGATCCTCACCCGCCCCCTCCCGAAAGCTTTCTGCACCTTTTGCACTGTTCTCCGTGATCGGAGGCATTGCAAGCGTTTTGCACCTCATCTGATTTTGCACTGCCTCCGTGATCGGTTCCCCCTTTGACCAAGCGACGATGTCGTGTGATGACGTCATAGTGACGTCATGATTACGCGAGGTGGTGACGTCATCACGTGATGACAATTTTTTGCATCAACAACAAGACCGTCAATTTTCGCGTTAGATGAAGGCATACAATATTTTCGCCCTAATAAAACACTTCGGCAGGTTCAAGAAAGCTGCGTTAATTGCTGTAATTATAATGAGGTAACGGCCATTTCCTGAGGTTTGTTATAGTTCTAAATCTCTGCAGTTACAGCAGTCTTTCTTTCTTGTGAACACACCCATTTTCAACCTAATTATCGTAACTTCGAACAGCAGAAATAACCGTGCGAATTCGCGCGAGAGGCGTAAATTGACATTATAATAATAATATATGAATCGTTACGGACTAAGGAAAGACAGGTGATTTCGAAGTCTATCTACATTTATAATAAGGCGCGGAGATAAGAAGGCTCGCTATTAGAGGAGAGAAGTGTTGGCAACAATAAGGAGATGGAGAGAGAGCGAGAAGGGACACGATAATGAACGAAGACCACGAACTCAGCTATAACCGCAGATAAGGAAAAAAAAGTATAGTTTAATTACTGCACGCGTTTCACACGTCCATTTATACGGTCTGGCAATTAATTACGCTGGGACGCAGTGTTCTTCAAAGCCCCGTACGCGTACACCATAAATTACGGTTATCTCGTAAAGAAAGAAAGAAATGTAGGAGTAGAAAAAAAAATAATTAAAGGGTTAGTTATTGTAATCGAGAATTTAGATAAGAAAACGATCAGCTCGGCCGCGGAAGTAATAAGCAATTCGCGTATAAAACGGCGAATTACAGAAGCACGTCATTTCATCGTGTGACGCGGTTAATTTGGATCCATCTCACACAGCTGTTGCTGCCTAAGCGCGGCATAATGAAAGAGCGTTTACGACCTGCTAAAACGAATTTTCTATTTTTCATTTTTCATGTACCTGTCGGTACAGCAAAGGAAAATGGCATTAACTGACTCGGCTATGAAGGAAGCCCCGCGCTGCATGGGCCGTCGCGGTTAATTTACATCGGAGTCGGTTTCCGGCCAACTTCTCTCCCACTAAAATTAATGATACAGATAAGGGTAAAGAAGAGAGGGATGTGAAGATAATTATGATAAGTACGCACATTTAAGATTTTTTTTTTACCCCGTTCGGGACAGAAATCTTACGCCCTTGACAATGTCCGCCATTAATATCGCGTTCAAGTTTTTTTTTTTTTTTTCAACACTTTGAGAGCCAGCTATTATACTTCGAGCTTGCAAAGAAAGCTTTAATATATTTAGATAAAGTTGCGCAGGATCCCTAAGCATATTCTTATGTATTAGCTAGGTTGTTGTCATCGAGGGGTGCTGCAAAGTGGTTGCCCACGAAGCCATAGCAGATATGCGGGCGAGCGCACCTCCTCTGTGTTGAAGTTATAGCGTCTTCAAAGTATAGTTCTCCACGTAGTACTATATGTGAAGGTCCTGGAGCATGCCGAGGATAGTGCGCAGCTTCTTGACAAAATCCAATGCGACAAAATCTATGCGTCGACACTATCTCAACCGATGTCGAAGGCCAACTGATACGGCTAACAAGAGCGCGCTACCCTTCCAGTCTGGACTTCCGCTTTCTGCTGCGGGGATTCCCCTCCCCTATATACTTTCCGCGGCTGCATGGGGTTGATAAATGCATCCCAGATGACACCCCCGTTGCATCACTGCTGACAAACGGCGGAAATTGAAAATGCCAAGAATAGCACCCCGGGAATCGAACCAGCGCCCCCAAGCAGATAACAAAAGGCAACCACGGCGGGTGAGAGTGAGTGCGCCGATGCGGTACTCGCTCCAGATCTCTCTTCCTAGACCGACCCAACGAGCACGACAACCGACGAAGGATGTACCATCGAAGTACACGTGTGTATGCAAGAAGACACCGCACAAAACGACTTAACAGAACGACGAACAAATGCCGGTTCCCACGGGATATCCAGGGCCGATGAGGAAGCGTGCAACGTGGAGTTTTCTTTTTTTTTTCTTGCATCCCCACCATGCACCGTTAACGACTGCACGCACGTACAGACAGCGGCGGCGTACAGGCGTTGCCGAGCAAGCGCAAAACGGGGACGACAGGTGTAATAGTGGTGCTGGCGGGGCAGGCTATATGCCCAGAGTCGCCCACGGAGGGGCAGTACGACCGTAAGCACGCCTTTCGGCAGGCCTAGTTTTTTTTCTCCTTCTTTTTCATGGCGAGACGTTATTAGCCAGCACCTCTGGCGTCAGACCGGCGCAGCTTAGACCACAGGCGTGCGCACTGGTGAAGGAGAGAGAGAGAGGGGGAGGGGATCAGCAGCCCCCCCCCCCCCCCACATATGGAAAATGTTGCGCATGGGGTGTAGATCGTATAGTTTCATCCTTCAGAAAAGGAAGCAAATAATAACGAGATGGAACTCAATAACGTTATACAGCGTCCACGAAAGTATGCAATCAGCAGCTGAATCGTTAACGCCAGCTGACAAGAAGTGTTGACAGCAATTTAGAGGCCGGGTTCCCCTCGCTACGTAGATCTGCCTACGAACGTTTGCCTGCCTCGCTACGAAAACTTCCTGCAATTAGAAACGAAAAATTTGAACCTGCACTCACGAGGAGGTTGCCATATTGTTGCACAGCGAGCACAGTGAAAAGCTGCGCTTCATCTGTTTCTCTCCGGAAGTGCAATGGAAGCTTCGAACTTTACAAAAACATGGAGTGCGTCGTGAATACCTCCTACGGCAGAGACGAAAAGCAAAAACAAACCGCCGCCGGATAGAGACAGTGCCAAAAGCACTCTACGACGACCCCAAAAGGCCCCCGTCATTGGCACCAGGCTTTCGTATCGGGGCGTACACAGCTCAAATGGCCAGGCCCGACGAGACAGATTAATTATTAAGTCTCCCCTTATCACCATTATCTTCTCTTTTCGACCCTTCCCCGACCCATTCACAGCAGCCCTCAAAGGACTGCGGTGAATGGGTTGGCTGAATGTTGCTCCTATAGCAGCGGCTAGCCAACGTTAGGTGACATTCAGCAACACTTATCACTATTTACCTAACTGATGGCAACACCAGACCATATTTGCCAATAGTAGGCGAAGATTAGCAATCATCTAGCCATATTTAGTCAACAATAGCCGAGGGCGAAAGCCTAGGAAAGCCAGTGATAACCAACGCGGGTAGTACGCGAGTAAATACAGCACACCAGTACATCACACCGGTCACCGACCACAAATTGTTAAGACATACTATCGGCTAAGAGCGTAAGAAAGGCTAAGGCATGACATCGCGCGTAAAAATACGTAGCGTAAACATCAACACCAAACAACGACCCCATCCATAGACACATACACGCACGCGCGCCCCAGGAGACACACCGCACCGAGAGAGAGCGCACGCGCGCGTGGGACATTCGCCGCCGCTCCGCGCGAAGCTTCGAAATCCTCTCACAAGCCTCGACGACGTTTGTGCGAGCGCCGCAAGACGTGAAGCGTGCACGTGCGCCCGCTAGCTCGCTCCGCAAAGGGAAGCAACCGACGTCGACACACTGCACGGTAGAAACCCACACGCCAGCTGTTTTGCTGGCGCCGCCTCGGCAGCAAGAACACTCGCACGTTACAGGGATCCCCGCATTCGTATTGCTAACGACACAAGAAGTCTACGTACACGTGAGCAAGCTGAGCAGCGTCGGCTCGTAGCCTCCACCCGTCGTAACTGCAGTGTGCTGAGAGCCGTAACGGTGCTGTTGCTGCTGCTGATGGTGCTGTTGCTGATGAAGGTGTTGTTGTTGCTGCTGATGTTGCTGCTGCTGATGAAGGTGTTGTTGCTGCTGCTGCTGCTGCAGCATCAGCTGTCTCGCCGGATAGGAAGGCGGCGGCGGAGCGGCGGCGGCGGCGCCCCGTGGTGCTGCGTTGCCGTACGGCGGCCTGCCAGCCCCGCCGGCCGCGTAGTCCTCCCATGGCGGCAGCCGGTCCAGTGTCCGCCGCTGCTGCGAACACACACACACCACACACCACAGCAGACGTTGCACGACGAACGGGCGCGCGCCGACGGCAGCGGCGACCACGACAGCAGCAACAGCAGAAGGGGATTTCTTTCTTCCTCCGCAGCCGTCGAAGCCGCCCTCTCTTCGACGTAGAGGCCTCCTCCTCACCCGCTACGCCGACGTCGCGCTCGCCTCGCCAGCCGGCCTGACGCCGCGTCCCCGTTTCCGTTTGCTTGTGCATCCTTCCATCGCTTGTGGCACCGCCCTCTCCTCGCAGTTTTTGCCCTCTCTCTCTCTGCCAGCCCCCATTTTTCATCGCTACCTCTCTCACACTCTCACACACACGACAGTGGTGGTGGTGGTAGCAGAATTCCTGTTTGTTGGTGGCGCTGACGCGAGACCGAGAGGCGAGACGAGACCCGAGTGAGCGAGTGTAGAAAAAGAGAAGAGTCCGCCACTAACGCCGAGGCACCACCACGGTGGTGGTAGTGGTGGGGAGGATGAATATGACAACGATGACGACGCCCACGCCCGTTTGAACGAGCGTGCCCCGTTCACACATCAGCGAGCGCGAGCGGCACATGCCATCGTTCGATGCCGCCAGGCTTTAATACAAAGAACCCCCCCTCCCTCGCAAACACCCACCACCCATCGGCTATGCCGTTCACGCGCCTACCAACACACCCAGAGCCGCCATCGAAATGAGAGAGAACCTCCCATCTCTCTCTTTCTCGTTTCTTTGTTTTTCGCGAAACGAAAACACACGCGGCCTCGTCTCCTAGCGCCTTTTGCTGTTTGTGTAACGCGTGTTTGTGTTGCGCGTGTACCGAAACGCGCGAGAAAGACGATGATGAAGAAGCAGAAACAGCGGCAGTGGCGCGAGAGATGGACGGAATGCAGTCCGACCAGCACAGCAGAACAACGAACGGCCTTCGACCCCTGTTTTTCTCGGGAGTCGACGTGCATTTTGCGCGTGTGCGTGTATATACGTGCGAGTCTGTAGACGTATGCAATGCACTTCTCGTCCTGCATGCAGTTGACACGCGCGCCAGCTCCATCTTAAAGCTCTACTGCACTAATCCCCTCCCAATCCTTCACACTCATCAGCACTAGTATAAAGGTTCCTAAAAAAAGTTACATTAGGAAACTCGGCATCTAGTGTTTCTACGGGAAGTGATAAAACTCACAGGGTCCCTTGTGCATTCACCTAAGATGACTCGAAAGCGAAAGCCATCTTCTTTTTCTTTTCCGTCGATCCTGCCCCTCCACCCTCCGAAAGCTTTCTGCACCTAACGTGGTTTCGCACTGCCTCCGGGATCGGAGGCACCCGTGATCGGCCCACCTTAGACCGAGCTACGATGTCATGCGGCGACGTCGTCATGTAACGTTACGTCATAGTGGCGTCACAGGTTTTGGCGATCTATGACGTCATGATGACATCATAAGGTGACGCAATCACGTGATGATGATTTATAGCATCACTCGTGTTGTCCCCGACGCCGGTGGACGACGCCGCGCGGGACTCCGATGCCCACGGTCAATTTTCGCGTTTGATGATGCATCTAAAGCCTTCGCTTTAACAAATCAATATAATTATTTTAGCGTTGTAATGATGTTTAACTATAACACTGACTTCGACCTTCCGGCTCCAAACGGCATTGTGACTGTGCAAGTTGTCAGCAGAATAACTGAGTCATGTTTAACAGCGCCACAAGAACACCGCAGCTTTCCCGCTCACCGAACGTCGTATACACTTTATAGCAGATCGCTAAAATATGCATTCAGGTGCAGAAGTGCAGAAGTGTCGTTAGCTGGGCTAGTTGGTAGAAATCCATCGCAGGGCTTCCTGCCCTCTCTCTGAATAGATGACCTGCTTTCATACGTGAGAGTTTACCCTGCATACGGAGCTTAAACGTTTATCGTCAACGCTAACGAACGCGGTGCCGGTTTTGTTTATCTCTTTAACGAAAAACGAGCGTGCTGCGGGCACCTACGCTCAGCGCGGAATGGGGCCACGGAGGTCTCGACGCACGCGGCGGGACGGTCTTTCTCTTATGTGTAGGCGACCAGCAAGACCACTCGCGGCGACAACAGCGACTTCGAGGCCTGCTTTCTTTTTCCCTTTTTTTAATGACTGCATTTCTTTCTTCTTCGTCATAGCTCTCTTTCTTTCTCTCTCTCTCATAAAATTGACGTTGTTTACAAACAGTAAAACCGGTCCGTGCGCGCACACATGTCGGGTATAAACGGCAACGGTATAAGGGAGTTTTAGCTTGTAACGTATACTTCTTTACGTTACCGTTACCGGATTACGTTTACCGTTTTACCGGAACTCGAGTTTTAGTAAAGTTTTTTAGCTGGCCAAACGTAAACCTTTACGTTTGCGCAAACCACTAAATGGTGATGATAACTTCATTTAAACTGCATTTAAAGTACATTTAATTTAGATAATATTGAATTACGCTGCGGAAAAATCATAAGAGAGGTTTTAGCGTGTGCAGTATCCCGGTATAAGCGAAGGGGTGCAGCAATACCGGGTTAACGGACGATGGTGTCGACATCTTGTGACGCTTCGTGCAACCACAATCATGAACACGTTTGTTTTCGCTTAGTGTTCTTGAGGGGGGAAAATGATTAAAAAGGCAACTCATTCGTAATTATGCCGCTGCAAGACATTTACATTGGAAGTAGAACGCCCGATGTTTCTGCAATAACAATTTTGTGCTCGCCTGGTACACCTTGGCCCCGCTAGATGGCGCCACCTATCCAGCCTGTCGGCGTCTTTAGGCCTCCTACGTTTGCGGATTCGGTATTCTACGTCGCTCTAGCCTCGGTAATCCGGCTGAAATAAGGTGATCGAAAGTGGCGCTCGCACTTCGACTTATTTTGACTCGGCGGCTGGAGTCTCCGCGAAGCGGATATCGCGAGTAGCCACGAACGAAGGTGGAGTTGCGAGGTAGGGCCGAAAACGTAAAGCCTATCCGGCGAGTAGTTTACGTTCCGTAAACCTTTACGTTCCGTAAAGGTTCGCGCATGCGCAGATTCCATCCGGTATCCGGTAACACGGTAACGTAAAGAAGTATACGTTACAAGCTAAAACTCCCTATATATGGCTCTGTAAACGGCGAAGTGGGTGCGCCATCTGGAGAAAGAAAGAAAGAAAGAAAGAAAGAAAGAAAGAAAGAAAGAAAGAAAGAAAGAAAGAAAGAAAGAAAGAAAGAAAGAAAGCGACGTGCTGCTCTCCGACGACCACACGTGGGGATTCGATTTGCAGGAAAAAAAATACAACTATACAAGTAAGAAAAGAACGTTAGCTTTCTATAACACTTCTTTCTTATCTTATCACTGAGTGTACTTGATTGATTGATTGATTGATTGATTGATTGATTGATTGATTGATTGATTGATTGATTGATTGATTGATTGATTGATTGATTGATTGATTGATTGATTGATTAGCGAATTCCTGCAAAGCCTGAGCAGGTAGTCAAGCGTGAGCTGGCGGCGAAACCTGAGCCGGTAGTCTCCAAGTTAAACGTATCAGTATGCAATTAGCCCTATCGCCCTGCAATAAAATTAAATTAGAAGCGTCATGACTTAACAGACGAGAAATTCAAGCTTGTTGCACAGCCGTAACTTTCTAGGTCGACCAACAACACGTATGAGCAGACTAGCTTCTCAGCAATCGGCGCACTCGTAGAAGCGCAGTTAATAGGGAACCGAACCTGCGACCTCGAACTTTGCAGTATATAACACCCTATAGCGTAAGGGTTCTTAGGTGGACTAGTTCGTTCATGGGCAGAACAGCGGAAAAAAAAAAAAAAAAAAAAACGGGACAGTGAACATAGCGCTGTGTCCTGTGTGTTCCCCGGGATTTTTTATTTTTTTTTTATCCCGGCTATTCAGCAACAATGACCATATAGCGGCCAACACTAGGAGATGCATGACGACACCGACCGTGTGTACGGCAACGGATAGTTGAGGCGGTTCGAGATGGCGTCGTCAGCTAACTCTCGAACGCGAGGTATGCGGAGCACTTTGACGACTCGGCTGCATTATAGTACAGTACATACACAGCGAGAAGGAATGCGCGGAGCGTGCCATGTAGATACCGAATTCCGCATACTGACTGCGCGCGCGATACCGCCTTGCTGCTGCTGCTATTGGAGAGCGCGCGATGGTGTGAGCGCAGGGTGGCAAGAAGGCGTCGTAGGAATGCAAGAAGCGAGCGCACCGAGTTGTCACGGGATGCGCGCCTCATTTCTCGCGTGCCAGACGAGATTTTGAAGAGAGAGAGAGAGACAAGGACAGAGAAAGAGGGGGGGGGGGGGGCGTTGCAGCAGGAAAAGACGTAGTGCGCTCAATTCTCCCGCCTCTCTCTGCATTTATTTATTTATTTATTTATTTATTTATTTATTTATTTATTTATTTATTTATTATTTATTGTGAGCATTCTTAGGCGACTCTCCTGACAAACTTCTCTATCGATAACGCGTAACACGATATGCTCTTCCGAAGCAATACACGGGCTTTATGGGATATGAGCATGGCGAACAGGTTTACGAGCGCTGAGCTATAACTACGAGCCATACGAATAGTTAACAGATCGATGCTTATTGAGGACAATAATAATTGTTGGGGTTTAACGTCCCAAAACCACGATATGATTATGAGGGACGCCGTAGTGGAGGGCTCCGGAAATTTCGACCACTTGGGGCTCTTTAACGCGCACCTAAATCTAAGCACTTGTTCATCGAGGAGATAAGGAGTCATACGGGTACGATTACTGTCGACAGTGGATCGAAGCGGATGAAAAGATCCTAAAGAGACATACAGACGCGTATGGTCGCAACAAGTACGATAACGACCGATAAGGTTAGGATGCGCCCGATGTGGCTCGATCGGATCCGATGCGGTTCGTTCGATCTGTCTACTGTCTTAAGTAGAAAGCAGAAACTGCACCAAGCAGAAAGTAACACTGCTTACGCATACCTAGACAACTTTTGTGAATGTTCCGTTTTCTTCTTTTTTTTTTTTTTTTTTTTTGAACGGCTAAGCATTGTTGAAAGGAGAACAAGACGCAACGAAATTAATATTTCAACGGCTGTTATCCAGACAATACTGAATTATAGCACGTGCGCGTTCGCGAACAGCGCATACTAGGCAGGCAACAGCTGTGTAGAAAGAAATTGGCGCTTGAATATGCAAAGCTCAGGCATAGATTTCAACGTGTGTAAAGTTTGCTAGCATAATGAATCACCCGATGCGACACGGGAATAACAGCTGTGCGAGATCGCTAGAAAGACGGCTTCGTTGTTCAGTGGAAACAGAACAGGCTGATGATAGTAAAGTTTATGTTAATTAACTAGAGGTGAACGGCAGATTTGTTCTTTGCCTTCTGTGTGTTCCGATTACCGCTCGCGACCGGTATCAATATACACGATACAGGTGCCTCGTAAAGCTACGAACTCGAGCGCTTTTCTATCCTCTCTCGCACATTCCATTCCAAGTGGTACGATGCCGGCGCTGAGGCTGACGGCAATCGAACCCGCGAGCTTCTGCTCAGCAGCGCAACACCCTGATAACCACTACGCAGCAGGTATGAGCAAGCCACGTGATCTTGCGATGCTGGCCTTGCAGCTTATCAGCCCAGGAAGCCATGCGAGCTCTTTTACAGATGTAAGGAGGCGACTGACTTAACCGCAGGACGGTAAATACACTTCACCATGCTTGTGAAGACCATGCCCTCTCCTCTATTTCTCTCGTTCACCTTTTGAAATGTAGAGTAGCAAACTTTACAAACGCTTGTTAACCTCCATGCCGTTCCTTCATTCACTACATCTATCTACCCTGCAAAAGCATAGACAGCACGCATTTCCATCTGCCGCAACCTCCCTATTGACGAAGAGAACACGGACACGCGGCCACTCCCCGACCTGGAGTAATAAATTTACTGTCGGCTTCGCAGACCCCTTCAGTAACCCGCCGGTTCTCGCCAGTGAAGACATGAATATGCCCCTCTGGCCAGACGGGGTGTCCTATGGCGAACTATGCCGTCTCGTGAAACTCTCGCATCATCTACATACCTGGCCCCGACAGCAGGTATCTACTACATACTAGAGTATGCGGCTAGCGGACGACGTTCGCATACGAGCGTCGTCTGCTAGCCGAGCGTGACTCAGGAACAGAAGAACGCGGACGGACACAAACAGACGTACGAACGGGTCTCGGCGTTCTCGCAAACCAGTTCCGCAAGGTCTTGCTGCCGGCCGGCAACGCCACGTTTCGCTACAGAGAGGCCCGCGTGTTCGTTCTGAGACGTCGGTGCATGCATGCATGCATCTATACGCTATTCTTGTATACGTAAAGACACGCACACACATCAAACACACACACGTACGTGCAGACACACTTCCGCGAGACCTGTAGCGTCGTCTGCAAAAAGACAGACGAGGTGGTGACCCAGACGAATGCAGACGACGCGGTGTAGCGACCAAGGCGACATCACACGACGGCGAGGCGCACTTCCAGACGACGCGACAAGAAAAGGCAATTAGACGCCAGCGACATAAAATGAAGAAGAAGAGGGAAGATATGTGCGCATGAAGGTGGTTTGGCCTGGCGGAACAGTGTGAGCTCGTTGATATGCGTACCAGTGAGTGCGAAGTAAAACAGAACCGGCAACTCAACACGGACGAACGAAGTTGGTGCTACTGCGTTTTTCGTTTCCGCTGGTATAGGGGGCGCCGCTTATATACCGACGAGAACGCTAGCGTTACTGTATGTGGCTCCTAAGAAGCCACATTTAGTACAGAGAGCGTTAACGCTAATGGAGTCATATGTGCGTTCGCCTCATCTCTTTTTGTTTTTTGTTTTTTTTTTTCGTGCTCGAACCGGTAGGCATTTCCCGGCTCAGCACAAAACAAGGGGGAAAAAAAGTAAACGGCACTTGACTTTGCGCCATATGTACGTAGGAAATGTAGTATACCACCCATACCATGGCAATATTACGTCCAGTTTTTTTTTTCTTCATATTTAAGCAAGAATAATGCCCATCCTGCACAGCCGACGGTGCGCTATAACTTATTTCGAATCACAAAGGGCAAGCGCAGCTTTGCCCTTTGCGTTGGTATGCTTAGCGCCGGGCAACGACCGAGGAGCAAATGAGACCTTTGCCGAACAGAATGGAATCCTATAAACGTGGTTTCGAAGGCTGGATAAAAAATACAGGTCAGTCTTCATCGAATATACAGTGTTTGCCACCGAATCCGCAACGCGTTAACAGGCACAGCCTGCTCCTCCATACCACTACGTGGACGGTGATTGAAGGAAGGGAATCTTGAGGGCTCGTTTCATTGTTTGACACAACCTTAACGAAAACCATGGTTCTACATGGAAAACGTGTACATGGAGTGGTACTAAATAGAAAAAGTGTTCATTGTGGCTGGCTACATGGAATACGGTCAATGCAGTTGGCCACCATGAACACGTTTCTGCCGTATGGCATGAATGCACCCAAGCCGAGATACGCAGCGCCCAAAATACGCTCCACGCAGCTACCCCGCGTAACTATACGTTTCCATACCCTGTACCATGAATTTCCAAAACCCAAGCGACGTGGCTCCCTCAATACGCTCGAAATACGCTCCGCGGGGTTGCCCTGCCTGGCCATATTTATCCTCCCGTCAGTCAACACACGGCAGGCCGTGAATCGTGACTACAGGGACCGTATAGCTAGGGTCCACAGCGCGACCAGCGACGCTGAGACAATGTTGCCTTCAGAGGCCTCTCGTCGAAAGAGTTTGCAACGTCGACAGCTGCGCTTCGTATACGCCGACGCTGTCAAGTGCGGGTACACCACGTGGTTCGAGCCGTCACTCCCGACTCTCCCCTCCACCCACTTCGAGCAACTCTCGCTTAATTATAGCTCGGATAAAGGGCCCACTGGTGTCTATAACCGGAAGTGGCTCGGGTACACGATCAGAAGCAGAGCTTTCCCCTTTCCTTTGCTTTTTATTATTATATCTATTTCAAGTTCCCGCCCAAAAATGCTCAATTTAGCGGACCGCGGGGTCAGTGAACTATGTGTACAATCAAAAGACAAGCAAAGCCGCGTGTCCGTCTTACATAAAACACGATCGTAAGCTGAACACAGACGTAACTGTTAAATGATCAAGGCACGAAAATCTGTTCTGCTCGCATGCAGCAACAGCTACGGACGTCAAGCCGAAGCACCGCCATCGCCTTCGTGTTACGAGTTGTAACCATATTGTGCTGTCTGACGACGTCACGATCTTGCCGACAACGATTCAAGGTTGCATACTTCCGGGACAATGTGTACTGTCCAATTAACGTGCCTTATAAGCGCATCCCGTTTACCTCGTTTATCAGCTACTTTTTCCAACAATGATATTTGACAAGTGCGATCATATGTTATCGTAGAAGCGTAGACATTTGGGCGATGGTTGGTACGGTTCCATTTCGATGATTCCCTCGTATATTCTTTCTTCGCCTCTGTCTCTCATAAATCATATGGCGGTTTTGGGACGTAAACCCCCCAACAGTTATTATTATTTCTTCAGCTCTGTTAGCGCTGCGCTACCAAATAATCAAAGTGTTACCGTCAATACGCGACATCAAAGACCTCGCAACATGCTACGGGAAAGGCAGAACTGAAGTCCGACTGGAAGTATCGTCTACGAAGAGAGGAAATCAACTTCGCCGTCTAACAAAAAAAAAAAACATTTAAAAAACGTGCCTGGTTTCAGATCATAACGCGATTTTCTCTCGACCCCTTGGACTAAATTTCTCCACAATAACCTCGTCGCGCGACAGCGCCTCGAAGCGTACAAAACGTGACAGTTCGTCTCAGATAATTCTCTTCACGAAGACGGGAAAAAAAGCAAAAACAAAGAAACGTCCTCGTGAAAGAAAATCCCGCTGACATGAAGTTGAGATGACAGCTGCACGTGTAACCAGAAAAGACTGTACCATAATACGATCATATTCCTCGTGCTCACTGAGTGCCTCAATCGTGCCGGAAGCCTACAGCCTTTTTTGTGTAACCAGAAAAGATTGTACCATCATACGATCATCTTCCTCGTGCTCATTGAATGCCTCAATCGTGCCGCAAGCCTACAGCGCCTTGTTTTTTTTTTCCTCACCTCACTAACCTTAATGGCCTCAACTGACGAGTCGGAAGGTCGTTGCCCCCGGCGTACGTAACAGGCACCGCGAGCGACGAGGGCCGTAAACGAATCCAACAATACACGCAGAGCCAGCTAGGTTACTCGCCTCGTAAACTACCACTCACTCCATCCCATCCGCAGCGGGTCTCGGCTCACCGCACGCAATGTCTTCTCAGCCGTTCTCAGCTTTTCTCGTTTTCCTCGGTGCCGCGCGAGATTATTCTTGGACCCAAAGCGCGCCCCGCGAGGGCCAAGAAAAAATTAAAAAACCGCAATACCTCCCATATGATGGTTTACGCTATTGGACAGAATAAGCCTACCGCTGTCACGTACATAATTTCCGAGTGTAACCCAGCTATTCCGCCCATATGCGTGCGCAGGGCTCCCAGCCAGAAAGGGAGGGGGCGACGTCTTACCAGCCGCCATTATTGTCAAAAAGGATGAGGACTGATAAGGGGGGTGACGTCCACCCCCTCACCTGCCCCACTCCTGAGCGCGCCGATGATTTCGCCTACTAAGACGGGTCATGACGCTTCACGGGGTAGCCGTTTTGGCTACCCCGTGAAGCGCGCGTGTACAGCTCAGCGTGCACACACGTCCCCTCAGAAATTTTACAAACGCGGCTCGAATGTGTGTCGATTGTTTATCGGTTAAGAAACGTACGGTGCGTGGGCGTTTCAGTTATAATAGACAGTTATAGTTTAGCGGGCTTAGCGGAATAGCGGGATTGAAATGCGCATGCGCAGTAGGCTAAACGCGCCATAACGTTTACCGTACGCACGCTAATAGAGTCTTTTAGCAAGTTACGGAAATACGGTACGCAAATACGGTAAGGCGGTACGGTAGCGTTCCTCCTTTCCCGCTGGTTGTGATTTGGCCGCTCAACGACAGGGAAAGGAGGAGCTGTACCGTACTGCCTTACCGTATTTGCGTACCGTATTTCCGTAACTTGCTAAAAAACTCTATTTTTCAGATTTAGCGTTACCGTGTTTGCGTGGTTAACGTAGTGCGTAGAGTTTCCTAAAATTAACTAGAGGGGACTCTGGCGCTGCGATCGTTCAGCTACCATGGGAATGATGGGTAATACACAAATTTGCCGAGTCTTCATGCTTGCGGCTTCAGGCGTACTTGTGGCTTTGTTTATTGCTGTGTTTTGGAGTTCGTTTCGGATAAAAGAATGGATCGTTGTGAACTTCGTGACCAGATTTGATTTGGTGAGCCTAAAAAAGTTAAAGTGGTGAAGTGGAACTGCTGACTTTTGCTGAACTTTGTTTTGCGACAAAGCGGATGCAGCCGACGCGCAGCCAAAAAGAACGAAGTTTAGACAAATTTGTGTACTACGCATCATTCCCATGCTGGCTGAAGCGTCATGCGTTGCAGCTCTCATAGACACTAGCGCCAGAGTTCCCTCTAGTAAGTATTGTAGGAAACTCTATGACGTAGTGTATGTAAAACATGGCGGCGGTTTTGGACGCCCACTTCGAACTGAATTTGGCGTTGATGTGGACGGATCCACTTCTTCCGTAGCAAACGACTGTGTAAAATGGCTTCGCTTGCCTTCAGGTAGTTTCGACGACCGAGTATATTACGGATAACTTAGCGTAGTTTTTGAGATCGCTTCCCATTTCGAACGTGCCTAGGCCTAACTAGAATATCGCTGTAAACAAGTCTGCAACATGCAAATTTTCGCTTTTGGTGCGTAGTTCATATTTATTTACTTTTATTGTCACTCAGAAAAGTAGTAATATTACTGCGTTCGGGGATAGAGGCAAGCATTTTCAGTTGTTTTTTTTTTTCTTTCACTTTTTTTAACGCATTCACACTCCGCTAGGTGGCGCCACCATCCCAGCTTGGGCACGTAAACGCTATCCCGCTAAACTAAAACACGCTGTCCACAACCAACGTTTGTGGCACGGTAACGCTATTCCCTTAACCCCCGCTGTCATGCTAACGCTAAACTATAACTGTCTATTGTACGCGCGTATGCTTTGCGTCTGCAAACGCAGTGGCATACTCGCACGTAGTCCGCAAACGTTTTCTTTCGTCTATATCGCTTCGGTTCACCCATAAACAATCAGCATACACTCAGGAAAACGCACATACAAAAAAAAGGTGATTCGAATTAGTCGTACAAGCTCATTGTTCTGTCGCGTTGGTTTTTTCGCGAACGACGATCAGTCACGGCGCTACGTCAATGTTTTGTCGTTATTTTTCACGTCCAGCGCTACACGGTGGCGAGGGAGAAAAAACACTCTCACGAAATGCTAACAATAACGTTCCACCACACGTACATGAACTTCCAGGCCTGCAGGCCAAATAAGACGTCAACACGGCGCGTCTGGAAGACCGGCACGTATACGATTCTTCCCGAAACGCGAACTTTCGCAAAATATGTAACGTCCCAGCCCACGTGACAGCTCACGTCACAGATCATGCCGATGTGCGTTTCCATATGCTAAACAGCTCAACAGCGCAGTACTTCCGGTGGCAATTCCATCCGGAAGAGTCACGTGACCCGAGCAGAATATTGCAAATGAGTTCTTCTGAATCCCGCGAGGTGGCGGAAGGCTCACGAAAGAGGTAATTGACAACCACCCGTTTGTAGCAAGAAGCCACAAAGAAATCTATACGGATTCCTCTGAAAGCAAAGCTTCTTAGTTTAAGAATTGGTGGAGCGACCGCCCCTGAAAGGCGTTGGTCCCGAGTTCAATCCCCGGACCATGCAGACAGATTTTTCTGCAACTAAGAAGCTTTCCTTTCTGAGAATTTCGTATGGATTTCCTTCCGGCTTCGTGCTACAAACGGGTGGTTGTCAATTACACCTTTCATCACCCGAGCATAAAAGCCTCTAATGACGTCATTAGTACAGCGGCACGTCGCTGCCGACTCTGGTTCTGGCAGTGGTGATGGTGGCAAAACAGCGAGAACCGCGAAACGACACGGCGTAGGTCACCCACCCACCACACGGGCCGAACACTTGACACTGGCTGAACATCGATAATTAGTCAACGTCAGGCAGATGTCACTGAAATTTGGCAGTGGCATGACGTAATACATGAACTTTCTACAGGGGTCACAGGACTCCCCCGCATGTGACGGCGAGCGCAGGCTCCGCTATCTCGCTGTTTAGGACATGCGAACGCGCCACGCCGAAACCTCGCTCCAAGACAACTTGTCTGTCATGTGCCTAAAAACAACAGACAGGGCGCATGTAATATACTACAAAACAAGCGTCGCAACGAAACGGGCTCATTCACGACCATAAGCGTGCGCAGGGTCCTCCATTGGGAGGGGGGCGGGGTGGGGGATATGTAAAGTTAGCCACAGCCCCCCCCCCCTAGTTACTAGTCGAATGCGAAAGAAAAGAAGCTTCGCAATGGATGCAAAGATAAAAATGGAAAGATCACGTGCTCCTCACAACGGCTTGCCTTTGTTCCCTCAGCTTTGCGGGTGTGACGGTTGGAAGTAAACAGTTCCTGGTACGAAACATGAAGGATCCCCGGCCGCCATTAACGTCAAAAAAACCTGCATGGCAATAGGGAGAGTATTTCGGCCGCGCGTTAAAAAAGTCACGTGGTACACAGAGCTGCTCCGCGCGCGGCGGTCGCGGTTGCCTAGACGACGAAGACGCGGCCACGGCGGCACTCCGACCGTCGTTGGGTTCTGCGGCAGTGCATTGCGATGAAGCAGTGACTGCATGAGCTGCACGTCACAGCGCACAAATGCAACATTCAAGGGTAAAATTTAGCACAGCTTCACTGACTTGGCGTCGCGAAGACTGATGAAACTGCGGAGCTGGTGCCTAATTCCTTGGCTTTGGGGTGCGTTTTTTACTAAGTACTATTTTAGCTGCCGATACAGCGATGATAATATGACGCCGCTAAACGGTCCGTGAGCTCCTGCTTTGGCCACTCGCAAGTCAGGATCGGATTCCCTTCGTTGCTGGGCGGCCGACGTCTCTCTTCCCGACGAGTTTTGTCGTGCAGTTGCGGCGACACGCCTCTCTCACTCGAAACTCGGGGTCGGCCCGTCATCGTTGGGCCCATGTGCTCTAGCGAATTCCCATATTTCCCGCCGCGCCGCTTCTTCTCCCGAAGACAGAACCTTGTTCGTACTCGCCATACTCGTCGCCGAACGTCGTAATGCTCTGCGCCGACAGTGCACGCTTTTGTACTGCTTTGTTCACTCAGAATTTATACTTGCAGCAACAACGAAATGAAACAATGTTAGTGCTGTTAAATCAAGGTGTGCGGCCTAGAGGTAGGGGGCACTCTTGTAAGCTCAGCGCGAGCAGTCCGGCCGCATTAGAATTAACACCACAATTAAAGCACGATATGCAACACGTACGAACTGACGGTCGGATGTCAACAAGCATGCACGCTAGTAATAAACGAAGATAATGATGTGCGTCTATCCTGGCCTCTCCTAACTCCATCGCACAGTAGTCAGGGAACACCAAGCCCAGCTTTTTACTCTGCCGAAATAACATAACACTACCGCAGAAGGGGAGCGCATACTATCGATACGATGGCCGGAGCCACCGCGTCTACGCGTCTCCGTCTCGCCGGTCTCGCTCGCCTGGCACCGGCCAGACCCCCGCCAGAGGGCCGCACCGGCCGCACTTTTTTAACGCGCGGCCGAAATACTCTCCCATTGCAATAGCCCTGCACTTTCAACAATGAAGCCATAGGCCCCACTGACTAAAAGTACGGGGACGACTTGGCGTTCCCTCTTCGATGATTAAGGGGGGGAAAGGTCGCTCCCAAGCCTCCCCCCCCCCCCCCCATTCCCTTTCGGTCGACGTCACGTCATGACGATCGATGTCACGTCAAGTTTCTTAAACTCATGGAGAGTTTTGGATGCCCAACGAAGGCCCTAAAGCCACAACACACACGTTACTTCACTAGCTAGCTCGAAGTTACTAGCTCTTGAACGAATCGCCTTCAGTAATTCAATCACCGCCGAAGTTTGCCAGATGCCAACTATATACACACAGCAGCAGAAAGCTCCGAGAGTAGATATAAACCTAAGTCGGCGTACACAGAGACGGAGCCTTCAATATATTGAGAGGTCTGAACGCTGGCGCTGTTATATAAATGATCGGCATGACAAAACAAGGGTAAAATAACTGAACAGTGAGAAGGAGGGAGCACACAGACGCGGGTAAAACACGCACACGCGCACACACACACACACACACGCACACGCGCACACACACACACACACACACACACACACACACACACACACACACACACACACACACACACACACACACACACACACACACACTCTTTATGGGCTTATATATCATCTGCCTACTAACGTTAGGGCCGAAGTAGACGCAACAGCCAGGCGTCAATGCTGGCGATTTTCGCCACCTATCGCGGGCATCAAATGCTTTACAGCCGAACACTGCAGCCCTCGTCGACTGGAGAGGACTTGGTTACTATAGCGACGACAAGCCTGACCTCTTAGGTTTCCTTTTTATTATTACTTCTTTTTCCTCCTCCGTGTGCTGCACAATCGTGTAGTTCTGTTTTACGAGCTCTGCGCAGAATATAGTATATGGACTCTGGCGGTATAGTGAGGAGTGATATGGAGCAGGCACACTCCCATAAGCTCCTATATACTTGCTTAGGTGGTACTGGCGGGCTATAGTTGGTTGTACATGATCTTGACAACAGCGGCGCAAAGAAACACTGACACACAAACACAACAGAGGCGGTGAACTTCAACTGAGTATGTTATTATTTAGCTCCTATATAAGCTAACCACGCCCGCTCGCCGAATCATCTGCAAGTGCAGCAGCTAAAGCGGAGAGAGAAGGAAAGATAACAGCGCTTTGAAACGAGGCGCTCATATATACACAGTATATAGTCAAAGCACATTTGAGTGGCGTTTATTCATGTTGAAAATTGGGTTAAAATGTTGAGAAAAGTGCACATGCGCGAGTGATTCGCCAAGTGCGAAAGAACAGGACAAGCTTACGAATATATACTGCAAAGAGACACGGGTGCGCGTTACGATGCACGTAGCCAACCAGTTCTGCAAAAGCGCGCAAGGCTGGAGGAATACAGAATATATAGTAATTAGTTCTGGGGGTTTTAACCATATACGCGCCGAAACCACTGTATGGTTATGAGGGACGCCTGGTTAGGGAATGTTTTTTTAACACCTGGGGTTCTTCAACGGGCACCGACATCGCACATGCAGTACACGGGTCATATTGCCCCCCCCCCCCCCCCTGAAATGCAACCGCCGTTGCCGGGATCGAACCCGGGTCTTCGGGTCAGCAGCCAAGCACCGTAACCACTCTACCGCCGCGGCGGACAAGGCTAATGACAAGGAAGAAATGGGATATATAGCGCTAAGCTATAAACAAAGGGGTGAGTGTATACGGTTTGCTCAGAAAGAACGCTTCGAAGGAAAAAGTATTGGTCTTGCAGTACGGTATTCGAACCGGGGTACTTGTCTGAAGCAGTCGCTCTACAATCTGAGCTAACCACAAAGCTGGCATATGGCGAATTGGCAGAGTGCGAAGGCGAATTATCGAAACAGCTGGAAGCAAATACGGCAAAAGTGGTTTGTGCTTGCGAGAAAACTAAGAGGACCCCTTTCGTGCAACAGCTAAAGAATACCGTGAACGTGATTTGCAACCTACTATATCATCTCTTGCTCGTTATTTTTCACTTGGCGACGCTCGCGCGCACGTGCAGTCAGCGTCAAAAGTTTAGAGACCGCGAAACGCAAGGAAAAAAAGGCTGACTATTTCCGCTCCTTCGCCAGGCAGCCTTGAATTTAGGTTTCCGGCCTGTTAAAAAGCCCGCTAACACAATGTACTGTGCAGTTCGACAGAGTACAGTCACTAATTGCTGGGAGCTAGATTAAAAAAGTTCACTCAGACCTAGTGGTTTCTAAACCTTTGACGCCGACTGTACAGTTCTTCACAACGCACATGAACATTACGGTGTATACGCGTCGACACGTGGACGAAGCTCAAAAAAAACTACGCACGTGCGCGTTTCCGTCCTTGATCTATATTGTTCAGTGTTAAACACATTTCCTACGTATGGTGTGCTTTAAATATACGCGACACTCGATGTTTACAGGATCTTCAGTTGTTTCGCTCGCCTATTCTCAACGAGACCTATCGGCTCCTGCATTCCGTGCCCTTAACAATGTTATAGTGCCGTCGCTTAGTGAAGCCAAAATGTTCTTCTGAAAGTTAGGTTCACTTCAATGTTACACGTTTAAAGGGGTCATGAACCACCCCTCGCGCTTGGTGAAAAAACGCACCATGCGGAAAGCAGCCACTGATATGAACATTTCCGCCAAATCTTGCAGTCATACGCTGCAATGAGAGTTTACGAGCGGATCGCGAAGTTGGCATTCTCTCAGGCGCCCTCTTTTTATACAGAGGTCCGTGCTCATTCTCTTCGGAACTGCCGGCGCCTGCTGTTTGACGTCAAACAACAGATAGCAAGCTATTAGCCAGTAGCTGATGTAAATCAATAGCGGTGTTTGGATCAGACGTGCTTCTTCCCACGGGGTGCAGCCACGTGCCGGTGCATCGCTCCATAGTCTGCTAACGTCACACAGTGAGCCACGCTTGCGCGCAGGAATCACAATGGGAATGAGCGATCACGTTTCATCGCGCGCACTCAAGGTCACGACGCGCGCTGACGTAACTCCTTTCCCCCCGCGCCGTCCATCCCTGCGTAGCTTCCAGCGAGCTCGACGGGACGAGAGAAGGGAGAAAGCGCTAAAAGCGCCACAAACCTCTGTAGCTCCGTTCGTTCTCGACGAATTCGAGAAATTTGTTTGCGGCAATCCGTTCGTGAAGCAGCGGCCCCTGTGCATTCGCCTAAGACGACTCAAAGGCGAAAGCCATCTTCTTCTTCTTCTGTCGATGTATTGATCCTCCCCCGCCTCCCTCCGTAAAGCTGCCTGCACCCAACGTAGTTTTGCACTGCCTCCAGGATCGGAGGCATCACAAGCTTTGTGCACCTCACCTAGGTTTAACATGCATTCGTGACTGGACCAATTTTCACCAAGCGACGATGCCGCGTGATGACTTCATCATGTGACGTCACGTGATCTGACGGCGTAATGACGTCCCGATGACGTCACGAATTTTGATGATGTCATGATGGCGGCGGCGGCGGCCGCCGACGGTGATAATAATAATATCTGGGGTTTAACGTCCCAAAACCACCATATGATTATGAGAGACGCCGTAGTGGAGGGCTCCGGAAATTTCGACCACCTGGGATTCTTTAACGTGCACCTAAATTAAGTACACGGGCCTCAAACATTTTCGCCTCCATCGAAAATGCAGCCGCCGCGGCCAGGATTCGATCCCGCGACCTTCGGGTCAGCAGTCGAGTGCCATAACCACTAGACCACCGTGGCGGGGGCCGCCGACGGTGAATTTTCGCGTGTGATGAGGCATATAAAGCTTTTGCCTTAATAAACCCCGATACAGAAGTAATTCGATGATTACTCGGAAAAGTGATTCAGGACGCCTTTAAACGCAAAGGAGTCGTGCCATCCACTGTACCATCAGCGACGGGTTCTCCAAACGGGTAACCGTACTGCGTACGCTTTTCCGCCCCCACGCCGACCTGCCCTTTTACAACGCTATACAGCACCAGTCGACAGAGAGCGCGCCGGTGCCACAATTCACGGAATGCAGCAGCGGAATCGCGGCGGAAATTCGACGCCCATGCACGATTCCGCCAAAGCGGACGACCCTCCCCTCCTCCCCCCTCACCTGCAGCGCGCATTGTGTGCAACTGGAAGCGCCCATAGAATCGGCGTCATGCATGTACGCTGTTTGACAGTTACATCCAAGGTCGTAAGTTCGACCTCCAAACAGAAAAAAAAGTAAACGTGAAAAAACAGATATATACGCACACACGTGCCGTGTGGGAGAGGAAGGACACAACGTGCGAGCGCCGACATTCGCCAACGTCGCAAAAGTTGATGCGCATAATTAACTATAAGGCACAAAAAAATTACTACGGCGAGAAACCACCGTGTTGGGCGTTCTCTTTGTAAGGCTAGGGCAACTTCGCATTGGTGGTGCCAAGCCTGAAGGAACGACAGCGCTGGGCGGCCTTCCTTTGCATACCAGCCGAGCCTAGACTAGAGATAGACAGTTAAGCCTAGATGTCGCCACATGAGCACAAAGAGGGGCAGTTAAGCCTAGGAAAGACAAGTTGGGGCCGTCTCTCTCTCTCTCTCTATTTGTTTCTTGCTTTCTCTTTCCTTTTATTTATTTCTTTCTCTTTATCTCTATCCTTTCCTCGTTCTCTCGACCATAACAACGCAATCATATGGTTCCCATAAATGCTTGTTCTGTTAGCGTGCCTGGATAGCCGAGTACCCTTACAAAAATACATTTAGAAAGTCTATAGACTGCCTAAAAATGGATTTAGACAGTCTATAGACTGCTTAAATCATTTTTGTAAGGGTGGTAACGACGCTCGCCTTCGGACCGCGGGTACCCGGGTTCGAATCCCGCACCACAAAAAAAAAAGTTGTTTCGTTTTATTTCATTCATCTCCTCCTACTCCTCACTTCACCTCCTTTCCTTCCTCCAGCGCGTTGCTAGGCGACGCATGGTGACGTCATCCCTCGGCGATGTCTTTTTTTGCGCACACCGAACGGCCTAACCACCGGCTTAATCTAAGGCTTCGCTATTAATAATGATTTCTGGGATTTCACGTGCCAAAACCAGATATGATTACGAGGCCCGCCGCACTGGAGGGACTGCGGACTGATTTTGACCACCTGGGCTTCTTTAAACGGACCCTAAACTGAAATAATACATCAATTTAGACAGACAAGTTATTTTTTTCACAACACCATTGCCATGAACTTCTCAATTATAGGTTAATTACGACAAGGAAAAATGAAGGTCAAAGTTTCATTTTTGAATTATGCGCCGAAACTTTAGTGCGTGAACGTATCTGTGACATCACGAACTTCAACGTCTTTCTGCGTACTTAGGTCGCATATAGGTCGAATGAAATTTTCTGAAACTTGGTATGTTGGACTTTATGTCGCTTAGAACACAACGTGAACATTTTTTTACCGATAAACCATTACGTAGGCCCTCGGATACGCCGCCAAAAGCTATGACGTCACGAAGAGCTGGTGCGGCAACATTAAGGTGGCGTCGCCACCTGTACTATCTTTTCGCGAGTATTGTCGCTTATCAAGCGTGTTCTCACGGTAAGAGTGGTGCTTTCGGTATTGTAAAATTGTAATTTACTAATACGAGAAAAATCGTTTTTCTATTTACTGCCCCTTTACCGTGCACCTAGACCACGGTGTAAGAATATTCAGGTGTTGACACTGCGCGCGCCTAAGCGGCCAGAAAATGTTCGGTCGTCGGTCCGTTGAGCGGTGCGCCATCTAATGGCTTGAGGCGGAGAGCGCCCGCGAGTGGTGGTGGTGGTAGTGGTTTGAAGAGGAAAAGGCGCCTAATTTCTGCAGCCCGGTCGGGAGCACGGCGCAGCGCCTCGCCCGCGAGTAGCCGAATCACGGTGGCGCTGCGTCTTCGCCGCCGCTCTCGCCGTTCCCTCTCCTGTTGCTCTCTCGATTTCGCCCCTCGAAGCCGCTTGGCGGATGCACATTATCCAGCAAAATGGCACAAAAAAATGCACGTTATCAGCAGCATTCGCGTCGCTATGGAGACGACTGCGCCGCTTTTCGTAGCGCCCTCTGCAAGTCATCTGATAAGAACCCGAACATTATCTGGACGCGCGCGGATTGCGGTTTCCCATGCGTTGGGGGAACAGTGTCATCACCTGAGTATATTCTTACACCGTGACCTAGACATATAAGTTTAGGTGCACAGGTGTTTCGCATTTCACCCACATCGAAATTTTCGATGGGGGTGACATTCTCAGTTCTTCTTTTAAACTTCTATTTGGTCGGTGTACTTTCTTTCGTCTTAAAGTACTCTTCTCCACGGCTGACATTGATAAAAAAGCTATAGACTGCACAGCATTCATGAGATAATTAGTGCTATACTGGCTTATACTAAGTGCGTACGCGCAACCACATCGAACGGTCTATAAATAATACACACGCAGGCAAAAAAAAAAAAGAACAAGCGATAGTCGCAACAATCAAAGCACCGATTAATCACGGAAAACTTGCGTGTGCGTAGAAGATTCATGGCAGACCAAACCGGCTGGCAGCAAAGGTAAAAAATATTGTCACGTCACAAACCGGCTTATGGTTAGGCTATATATAAACGTGACAAGGTGAGCTGAAGGGAAAATGTGCATCACCGCGATTTATCGGTTCGGAGGATCGTTGAGATAGCTTAGCGTTTTAACTACGCTAACGTAACGCTGAAGCGGGAGAGAGGAAGACGCCGGCGGAATATCAGGAACACAGTGAACTTTGCGAAAAAACACTAACGTGCGATGTATACATCTTAAGCTACTTCCCAACGATTCTGGTCAATAGTAATACTTACTGGTGTTTCACGCGCAAAAACCACGATATGACTATGAAGCACGCCGCAGTGGAAGGCTCCGGAAATTTCGACTACCTGGGGTTCTTTAACGTGCACCTAAATCTAAGTGCACGGGCCTCAAGCACTTTCGCCTACATCGAAAATGCGACCACCGCCATCGGGATCAAATGCTCGATCTTTGGGTAAGCAGCCGAGCACTGTAACCACTGTACACCACCGCGCCGGACAGACTAAAGCCCCTCCATCGCGTCTACTGCAAAACGCATGGAGGGGCTTTAGGACAGACATGTGCGTTATGTGGCCACGAACACACCCTATGACCTAGTTCAATTCCCATCAGTTTCCATGCTGACCATCCAGGAAAAATCGCAATAATTCAGGAATATCCCGCATTCCTTCATGGAAAATCCGCGAGTAATGTCAAATTATATGCGTACACCAAGACACACTGTCACATATCAATTCCCACTACTTTGCCGAGCGTCGAAAGAGTAATAACAACCATCCTACTAATCCTGGAATAAATCAAATTTTGCGCGCGAGGAAACCGACCCCCCCCCCCCCCCCCCCCGCGCCCCGATCTCTAGAGCAAGCGACGCATCCTGCGGTCTATAGATACACGACCTCATAAACCGGAACTACCACCTTCAAGACGGACACTGCACCGCACGAAAGCGCTTATTGCCCTCCGACAAAATCGTTGGGCGTTGCAACGCACGCTCGTGACGCGCGCAGCGCCACGAATATAGATATACCCCGACGGCTAGGGCACTGCGGCTGCTGCCGCCACCGCCATGGCGGAAGCGCGCGCGGACCCTTCCCGGAAGAGAGGAGAAAAAAAAAAAAAAACGGAGGCGACGGACGGAACCGGTAGCGGATTCGGGCCGCGCGCTTCCTCCCTTCCTGCAGCCTCCTATAAGCTTGGCCGAAACACGCCGGCACGTGGGGAACCCGTCAGACGCGTGTATATACGTCCCGTTATAGCACGTACGGAGTGCCATACTTAGCACGCGAAAGGCGCCGTCGATCGAAGCGGCAGCAAGAGCCGATTAGAAGGCGCGCCAATGAGAACCGCTAAATGTGCAAGCATATAGCGTGGGTTACGCTGACGCGGGGAATGGACGGGTAACTATACAGAGCGTTTAATTTGTGCGGAAATTTCTTGGCGCTATCGTATTACCGCCGGGTTGACGCAGCCGCAAACGGGAGCAGGCTGAATAGGTGGTGCCATCTGGCGAAGCAGAGATCAACCAGGCGAGTACAGTACCATAGTTAGTTGAAGTATACTTTTCAGTCCCCCTCCACCCCCCACCCACCGGGGGGAGGGGGGGTGAACCGCTCACCCGGTGACCTAACGGTGCATGCAGTCCAAGTCTCCTCGATTTAGGCTCCTGTGCAAAACAGTAGCGTGTAAATTTAAAGATACTGATATGACAACACGTACTGTAGTGCAAAAGAAAGACACAGACGTCCTCTTTCAAGTAATCTTCATTGCCCTATTTGTGTGTGTGTGTGTGTGTGTGTGTGTGTGTGTGTGTGTGTGTGTGTGTGTGTGTGTGTGTGTGTGTGTGTGTGTGTGTGTGTGTGTGTGTGTGTGTGTGTGTGTGTGTGTGTGTGCAGCGCAAAGAAAGAAAGCAAGGATTCCGAATTGCCCCCGCCCCCCTATTGTTAGTTAGCCGATACGGCGCTGGGTTTGGGCAGAGAGGCTGCCTCGCAAGGACGCTAAACCGATATGCGTAGAAAACGAGCGTATAGCGAGCGTATCAGCCACCCTCCCTCCCCGTAACGTAGTTTAAGATGTTTCGAAACGTCATGAAAACACGGAGTAAGAGAATGATGAAATGAAACGCCAGGTGCGGTCGCAGACGATGCCGTGGTCACGTGCTCGAGGTCCCATATTGCGAAACGATCCGATGCCTCGCTGGCACGCCACGCACGACGCCACGACGTAGAAGAAAGACCGAAAGTGGATATTTGCAAGTACGTGTGCAACCGCCGCCAACCATACAAGACGACAAGCGTATAGTTTTTGAAGTTGCGGTGGCTTTCACGCGTCACGCTACGGAGACAAGGATAAATGGATGGCGGAGAAAGATGGCGAATGAGAATTGAATGCGGATCTGCTGCTGCTGCTTCTGCTGCTGCTGCTGCTGCTGTCACGCGCGTGGTAACGACGCGAGCCCACGAGGCGCGCGGGTGTCAGATCCGGGTCGAGCGTGCCTTATTTTCCGGTCGCGGGGGCGATCGAAAATGGCCTCTCGATTTCAAAAACATCCGTCTGTCTTTCTGTGCTGCGTAGCGACAAACAGAGGTGCTTACGCAGAAATCGACGCCTTGCTTCTTTTGTTTAGAATAATAATTTGTGGGGATTTACGTACCAAAACCAATATATGATAATGAGGGGCGCCGTAGTGGTGGGCTCCGGAACTTTAATGGTGGGTTCTTTAATGTAAACCTAAATCTAAGCACACGGGCCTCTGGCATTTCGCCTCGATCGAAATGCGGGCGCCCCGGTTCCTTTCTTTTTTTCTTTCTTTCTATTGCACGGCGCAATGCTTCCTCCTGTTTCCTTCCTCCATACTGGGCATTGGACATTCACCCACGTGCTTAGACGTGCAGCACTTCAGTCGTTACAGGCAACAACGACGGTCACTCGTGAAACAATGTAAATGCACCAATGAAATGAAACAATGAAATGTGGCAAAGTGAAAGGACAAGTATAACCTCGCTAAAAGACCGGATTATCATATCAGAAATGGCTGACCACCGACAAGCGCGCGATCCAGAGAGCGTCGGTTATTCGAAAACGGCGCGCATACAAATGCACGTGCGACCGGCGCACCGTGGAGGTCCGAATTTCTGCACACCGCACAAATTTGTACACACTTGCCGGCCCCGGGTTTTTCGCGAACTAGCCGCCACAGAAATCTGTAACTCGCAAGGCTTCCCTTAAAAAAAAAAACGAGCAGGAGCCCACAATCCAAAGGTACACGCACGCACGCGAAACGTACACTGTCAGAAGGAAACCTCGAATATATTTCAGCTGAGTGTGCGTCACGCGATACCTTGCTGAGCAGCAGTCCTCCTTCGCACCACGTGCGAGATCACGTGTGCGGAAGCAGAGAACGACAGTGGCGAGGATATGAGAAGAGAAGGTGGCAAGGCAGCGAGAGTCAAGTACATGAACTACATAAGTGTAGCGATTAATAAGGTGCTGAGAAATAAAACCAACAATTAAACGTGATGCGTTAGGGAACCCCGCTTGGAGAGTCTACAACACTTCGCCACACGGCGTGCTCATTTGCAGACGCGACTTACTTTTGCCATTTTCTGTGCCCTATTGTCAAGGAGGAGACCACAAGCACTTACCTAATGGCAAATTAAGCGTTCTTGTTGCCTAAAGTTCCTTCATAACACTTCTGGGTGAAATATTTTGCTGCGCACGATCGCTTTGCGGAATGCAGTACCGCGTTTAACCAGAAGTTGGACGTGAGGCGCTTCGGCAGGAACTTGGAAACATATTTTTTTTTTTACGTTTTCAGGAAGGCTCGCTGCCAGCTGATAACACTCGCGTGTAATCCGAGTGGGTCGCTGAATTCGGTTTATCAAGAAATATAGCACGACTGACGGTACAATAATTAGATAATTGTTTACGTTGTCGTTACAATTAACTGCTGTAAAATACACCAACGCTTTCACTTGCTTTAAGCTCGTCCTCCAGGACCTTGGCATTAAATTACGTAAATTTCGTCGTAAAATCGTCGTCACAGCAGCATTGGCGTAAGAAAACGACGCCACTCTACGAAAATTCGAATTGGCAGCGTCGGAAGCAAGAAATATGGATCAAAGCAGGCGCACAGAACACGACGCTGAAAAGAAAAAAAAGTAACACGCACGCCGGTGCGCGTAAAGACAATTACACAACCGAGCGATGCACATGTGCACACAATTACCCGCTATACGTCGTCTGTTATACACACACAAGGGCCGATATTATTGGCGCTCACGGAGCGTGCGTCAAAGCGCCACAACTGCAACCAGCTGCCGGGGAAGAATTATTATTTTTTTTTTATAACAACCATGTTCATGCTTATGTGAGAGCACCAGCAAATATATAGCAAATAGTCGTACACGTGCAGAGCGTCGATTCATCCTGGTTTTTGTTACTGCGATCATTCTTTTTTTTTTTTTTCGACTGGCACGTGCCATCTAGCTTCTGGTGTGACGTCACCCATACACACGCACGCCGAGCGACGTCATTTCAGCACGTACGTGGTGCGTACACCGACTCAACATGAATAAACGTGGCTAAACACGTCAACGACGTTTTCCGCGGATAATATAATAATATCTGGGGTTTAACGTCCCAAAACCACCATATGATGAGAGACGCCGTAGTGGAGGGCTCCGGAAATTTCGACCACCTGGGGTTCTTTAACGTGCACCTAAATCTAAGTACACGGGCCTCAGACATTTTCGCCTCCATCGAAAATGCAGCCGCCGCGGCCGGGATTCGATCCCGCGACCTTCGGGTCAGCAGTCGAGCGCCATAACCACTAGACCACCGTGGCGGGGCGACGTTTCCGCGGAGGGATCTGAGCCCTGAATCTCCACAGCCGAAGCCCGAGGTTAACGTGCTCAAAGCGTTAACGTTGGTTCAACATTAGACAGTTTTAGAATAGGGTACACCGAGCTAAGGGATATTCTCAATGTGTCGCTACCTTTAGTACTGCCAGGGCCAGAGTCCATAGCGGCGTGCAGCTCTATCAGTCGCGTAACACGTGACGTTTACGATTAGTTCACGTGACACCCTCTTCACCCTTCCGCAAGTTTTAGTAAGCAAAGTAGCTAGGTAGATGCGGTGACATAACTCGGTGTCTTATCCAAAATGTGTCCATATATACACCGTGTGCCTCCTGAAGCCGTAGAGAAGGTGTCCGCGGTTTACGAGTGGCGGCGGTAACTTAACGACTATCAGAAACACAGCGCTCGGGTCGTCGCGGTGTTACTCCATACGTGGATATACCCGCCCCGGTGATTTCGTGGTTACGGTGCTCGACTGCTGACCCGAAGGTCGCGGGATTGAATCCCGGCCGCGGCAGCCGCATTTCGATGGAGGAAGACTGATCGGGACCCGTGTACGTAGATTTAGGTGCACCTTGAAGAACCACAGGCGGCGGACACTTCCGGAGCCCTCCATTACGGCGTCTCTCAATCATATCGTGGTTTTGACAGGTAAAAGTCCAGCAGTCATAATTGTCCACACGTGGAAACTCCAACACTTCACGATATATATATATATATATATATATATATATATATATATATATATATATATATATATATATATATATATCACGATCTTTACCCCGTGAGTTCACGCACCCGTTGCATTGAGCCCTGTAGGTACAGAGCGTAGGAACGGTCCTGCAAAGCTTGATATATGTTCAGGAGGATATAGATCCAACACACCGCTAAATATCGATGACTTATGTAACCGTCCAATGCGTATTCGTTGCAAGCTTCCTTTCCAATGCTCAAATTTGTTTGGTTCGCCTGCTATGTAGTTTCTATTTACGCCTTATTTCCTGTCACTTTACTGTAACCCCAGCTGCCCTGCCACTCAAAGCTCCTTTGGTGGTTGTATCGGGTGATGTGAATTTAAATAAATAAATAAATAAATAAATACGGCGGGAAATAACAATGAAAAAGACGTTTCGGCCTCACTAGAGCCTTGTTCACAAGGACTTCCTTACGAACAAGGCCCCCGTACTGGGGCCAAAACGCCTTTTTTTTTTTAATTATTGGTCGGCGCTTTTTATTTCCTGCCATGAATTTTCCCAACCAGACGCGTTTCCGTCGAAATCTGGACTTCAAATAAATAAACGAGAAGAATAAAAAAAGCTACAAAGAACCACTCTTTCTTTCTTTCTTTCTTTCTTTCTTTCTTTCTTTCTTTCTTTCTTTCTTTCTTTCTTTCTTTCTTTCTTTCTTTCTTTCTTTCTTTCTTTCTTTCTTTCCTTCTTTCTTTCTTTCCTTCTTTCTTTCTTTCCTTCTTTCTTTCTTTCTTTCTTTCTTATCACGCGAGAGACAGGACGCTCCACGATCGAAGAGCCAGCACGTCCAAAAGACGTCATCGCTTCCGTGTGACAAAATTGCGAAGTGTCGACTAGGGGGGGTCACCTTTAGCACTCAAATCCGGCTGCTGCCACCGCGACACAGCGAAGGCTAGCATCAGTCATACAGGAAGAAGGAAGCGCTCACGCAAAGTTCGCGACATTATAGACAAACGATATATATATATATATATATATATATATATATATATATATATATATATATATATATATATATATATATATATATATATTCAAAATATAGACATGCGGTGACGCAAAACACGAAACTGTCTCAAAGCGTCACAGATCGATCGAAGGGGAGTATACGGAGGCTGTAAGACTTGACTTAGGGTGAAACGCACGCCTATAAAAGGCGAGGCGAAAAAAAAAAAAAAGTTATTCTGGAGGCAACCCTAATTCTTGACTTAGGCGTCTGGTAGTGGAACTCACACGTCGGCGTTAGTGTCCCCTGCAGTGTATTCCTCGGGTTAACCTTGTGTTTCGCGCGCTGCCGAAGAAGATCCCAGAGGCCACGTAGAAAGAAGGGCGTGGTTGAGATCCGCTCCGCCAGGTGTCGCAACGATACCAGCTGCTCACAATCTTTCAATGAACACAACTAAGTTTCGTTAATTATCCTGGCAGTTAATTGGCCCTTATCTTAAGTCAAGTTATGCTCCGATAACGTATGTATCCAATATAAGCCGCATCATTTAACAAGGGCCCTCGATTTCTATTTCTTAGAAGACATGTTTTCTGAATATTCGGAAGACCGGAAGTGCTCGACCGGAAGTGCTTGGAAGATGAACAAGTGTGTCACTCGGTGGTCGTGCCACTGAAGAACGAGGAGGAACATGTATGAAAACGAAAACACGCGCGTGGTTTGCACACTTTCGCTCACGATTATAAACTTTACGGAGCTTACACAAACGCTTCGTGCGCTCCACAACCTTAGAGCCTGCAGGCCCATACGGCTACGGTTTCGTTGTAAATGTCGAAATAGTAACGTCTCAGAACCGCATTCACGCGTATTCACATAAGAGACACCCGTCGCTCCAATGGCCCCATCTGTCCCTCCCATATAAAACTGATCAACAACTATCGTCAATCAACGAACCAGACATCAATTTCGAGCTCGCACGCAACAAAATAAATTATAAGAATTCACTTTCGGCATCACTGAACTTATTTCGGTAGCCAGCAACTCGGTGTAGCCGCAGAATAATGCGGCACATGATCGAGATATAATGCGCACATGATCAAGCTGTTAACGTAAGAGCTTTTTGCTCTTACCCTTGCATTTTTCTTTCCGTAAGTTCAGTGAGAAAGATACTGAATAAAATTGAATAAGAATTTCGATATGTATATACGGCCTAAAGGCGAAGCAATGGGAACAAAAAAATAATAAATAAAGCAACGCGAATACGGCAAAAGCTTTCTCGAGCAGCTAGAAGGTGGCGTGTTCACGTGATATACGCTACGATGCGGCTGCTGCAGAAAATCACAAGCACATTGTCAGGGAATGCAAGACATCCCAACACAATGCAATGACTGAGCCAGAAAAAGCGCGGACAGGCATTTATATTAAGGAACGAATGGGAGGTTTTCCGTACAGCTAAACAAACAAACAAACAAAAAAGCTAACAGCAGAGTAAATATGGGTCAACCGACTACTTACAATAAAATTACTCAACATTTCGCTGTGGGGAGGAGAGCTTTTCTTCCTCCAGGTAGGAAGTTGAACAGGGCGCAGGCGCTGACATTAAGATAGCTTCAAACGAAAATGTATCCTAACCCGCGGCCTCTCTCTGTAAGCTTTAACGTGATATGTACTTAAACTAACTTATGCACCAAATGTGCCGGTTCTGCCACCTCACATCAGGTGCTCTGGGAGTGCCCTTCGATACGTGGCACTGATACAGGATCGGCCAGCAGGTGGGGCTCCGCTCTGAGGAGTCCGGGCATACAATTTTGGGCCTTCCAGAGGGTCCATGATGCGGCTGTAGTTTTCGGCCTGACTGTCCCGTCGTGGGAGCGTCCCGCCGTGGGCACGCGCCTCCGCACTTTGTTAGTTTTTTTTTTTAAACAAAACTAAAGCAGAGTACAAGAAATACTGGAAATCACGAAGGAACGAACGCGTGCGTGGAAGACAGCATACTTACATGTCGTGATATAGAACATGTCGACTCCGATCCCAAACGTCGCAGTCGGCCAAGTTCAAGTTGGGACACGCTGTCGAGTCCGCGATGCGGCGACCTAGTTCCCGGCACACGTAGGTACCGCTCGGGTTCGAGCCACCACAAACTGTAGGCGTCGCAACGCGAACGCACCCTTCGCGTCGACGGACAACTCGACCAACTCGACAGAACGTTCGTCGTGAGTCCGATCGATGGCGTACACAGTTCAGAAGGAACAAACAGACATCGAACGGTTGACAAGTGCAAACACAAGACTTCTTCTCTACGATCTATACTCTACGTTTTCTTCGCTAAAGAAAGCGAAATTCGCACAGTGACAAATACGCGAAAATTCTGCATAGAAGTTTCACAGGTGTTTCGGAAGACATTGAATACTCGACTATCCCGCAGTGTTTTTTTTTTTTTTAACGGTCGCCGGTTCTGCCAACAATGCCTTTCAGTAGGCCGACAAAAAACAAATAATATTTAACGACGCTTTGCAAACGATAGTGCGAAGTCCAACCTTCCAAATTTCGCGACCATTAATACCTTTATGCAGAGAGAGTCGTGTAGCCCGACTCGACACTATGGAACAGAGCAGCTAGGAGCGAGCCAAAAACTCTTGTCCACATCGACCTTAGGGTCGCACGCCAACACACGATTCAACTCCTCGGCAAGTCTCTCACACCAACAGACACAAAAATGCTGTTCTATCCCAGCGTCGTATGCTGCACTTGAAGCAACCGGAAACGCCTCGGTAAAGCTTTACGTGCGACGGTCTCGCTTGTCAAGTGAAATCACGCTATCGGCGTTTTGTAGACGCACGGCGCGATAACGTCAATCGAGGAACGCGGCAGACGTCAGAGACGCCACCAATAGCGAGAAGACACCGAGTGTGTACTGTAGTTCTCTCCCATGCTCAACAAATGTCCCCGGGAAGAAGGGAACTTAAGTGAATAGGAAGGACAGTGGAGTTAGCAGACAGATTCGAAGCAGACGATATCAGTCACGACTTCCGAGCGGGCGAATTCACTACAGATAGTGCCTGAGCGGAAGACACTTCACTGCAAATTACTGCTGACGGTACACAGCGGACGATATCACTCACTGCACTCGAGGTCAGAGCAGATGAATTCGCGGCAGATAAGATCGTGAGTAGACGAATTCACTGAAGAAAGGGTCAGAGTAGACTGTTCACGGCAGACGAAGTAAGTGCAGACGAAATCACTGAAGACAGGGTCAGAGAAGACTATTCACGGCATACGAAGTCAGAGCAGGCTATTGACGGCAAACGAAGTCAGAGCAGACGAATTCACTGAAGACCGGGTCAGCAGAGCAGACGGTTCACAGCGGACGATCCTGCTGAACGGTGGCGGAACGCTGGATCCAAGGCTTCACTGAAGAAGACGAAGAAGAACGCGCATCGTAGGGAGAACATCTCCGCCATCTTCTCCCGCGCCGAGCGGCGTAGCTCTTCCACCCGGCGCCAGCATGACACACCGTGCACCATTCGCGGCAGCGGCGCAGGAGACAGCACAGCAGCAGCGCAGGCGACGGCGAAGTAGAATGCCAGGGGTCATCCTCGTCGACTGCCGAGTGACAGCGCACGGAGAGAGAGGCAAGAACCACGGGTTACAAACCACCGGCTCGTCTCTCAAACTACCGCGTTGGTCGTGAACCGTTGTCCTTTTCCAACCGTGTTAGCTTTGTATACAGTCATTGTGGTCATATACATTTCCCGCTGACAAACACCAGCCATTGTACGCGAAAAACAAAACAAAATCCCAGCATGAGCCCCTCATGTATAAACAAAGCGCCAAGCACTTAGAAACATGCTGCTAATGTATTTCGAAACAGACGACAAGCTAAGGAAAGATTATGTACAGGTGTGTCGCGCTGTTCCTCGCTACCCTCATCACTTGGTTCGCTTCTGGGTGTGAGAGTGTAGTCCTTAACTGTAGTGTTAACTACGTTAGCCTGTGTGCAGAAAAAAAAAATGAAGGAAAATAGGAATTTCGCATTAAGCTTTGGGCCGGTGGACAATACTTAAGAAAGAAAGTATAGCCGGGCAGTTTAAGTAAGAACATAGCTGAACTTCGTCTTACGTGAGTTGTGAAATACGGGGGGAGCCAATTCTGAAAGGCGCCGCTTCAGCCGAAGTTCTGGTTTAGTTTGTCAGCGGGACATTTCGTAACCTTAAAGGCTCTTCTGGATTAAGGCAGAATCGCTAGGGAAATGAAAGCACAATTTATACCAGCATCAAACGAAGCGAAAGCCTAGTTAACGAGCATACGCTGAAAGATGGGGGGAGGGGGGGGGGGGGGTAATGGGCCAAAGCTAGAGATACGGTGTGAAGACAGCAACAAAATGTCACAAAAAATTAGCAGCTTGCGAATCAAGAAAACCTAAGCATGGCGTTGAGAGCAAAAGAAGCACGGTGACAAAGATAACAAATAAAACTGCAAAAAAAGTAAACGAGGAGAAAAGAAACAGAGCAGGATTGGATACAGTGTTTACTAGGAGCGAAACCAGCTAGGAACCAGAACTGTGACGAGTTAAAGACACTAAAACAAGGTAACCATCAAAGGCTGCAAGAAAAAAAATACTTCTAATCAGATGAATATGGCAACGATGTGGTGCAGTTGATGAACTAAATTCATTTGGCCACGCTTTTTAATTGTTGAAACCAACGGAATACGAGCGACTTCAAACCTATAAAAAAGATTAAGAACGTTCAGCACTTTCTCTCAAATATTGCAACCACGGTCACAACGACAGAAAAAAAAGGGAGCTCGATGAACGAGGTCACATGCCAGAACTTCCAGAACTTCGCCACTTCCGGCAATTCTCAACTACCCCAACGCAGCGAACCTAAGCGGCTTCAAATGTGTGAAACTTTGACAACACTAACTCGGGAGTTTCTACAACGGCAACAAAATTAGAACATGGACAAGTTCAGAAATGCCAGAAGTTTTGGAACTTCAACAATTCTGCTTCAGCCAATTCTTCAGCGTCCATAAAATAACGTGAACGAATCCGCAGATACCAGAAGGTTCAGAGCTTCACTACACCACCAGGAACTTTTCGAAAGGTCACAACAGAGAGGACATGAGCAAGTTCGAACTCTGGCAGTTCGAAACTGGACAACCTCACCAGGCAAACTTATTACGCTGCTAACATAACGGACCTCGGTGACGTCATTAAATACTAAATGTTCAGAATTTCGCGATCTCCCGGGGAACTTCTTAATAGCCCCCCACTCCCAAAAGAAACTACGGTCAAAACTGCAGAACCTTCCCACCAACGCGAGCAATTCTCGAAAGATCCCAAGAGGCAGAACTTAAGCGACTTTAGAGACCAATAGAGAACTTTACTTCAAGTTAGACCAATCGACAACCTTGGATCAGGCTAATAGAGAATATAACCTTGGCCCAGACCAATAGAGCTTTGTTCTAAGCATAAAGGTTGCTCTTAAGGATACAGTGAAAAGAACCTCTGAGACGCCAGATGTTCCTACATATAGTTCTCGAAGCCTCGTTATAACGACCGCAATAAATAACTTAAAAATCAATCCGGAAAGCAGACCCCAATCGACTTCCGAGCGCCCAGGAACGCACGCAGCTAGCCGCATAATCCGAGGTTCATTAGCTACTGCGAAAGTTGGGCGCAGCCACTGGCGGAGAAACGACCGGGGAACTGCCAGAGAGCTTCGTGCGTCAAGGATCGATCCAGGCCTGGGAAAGCCGATGCGAGCGAAAGGCTGAGCGGCGACAGGTGATATCGGCATGGCAGGAAAGGACGAAGGAACGAGTGAGCGCCGCATTGGAAATTCTGTTAGGGACAAGAAAGGACAAGTATGGATCGGAACGTCAAAGTCAACTGCGGCACTGCAAGGACCGCAGTGGCCTTCGGCGATGGGAGACATCCTTATGCCTGACCATCGCAGTCGTGTCAGGCAAATAAGTTTCCTTCGAAAGTCTTTCCACTTGGCTACAGAAAGGGTGAATCGATACGACACGCTCTGGAGTCGATGAGACCTGGGAATATGGAAAGGAAAAAAGGGACAGGCTACAAAGGGGAGCCGATGATTCTTTGAAGAGGACTCGAACGTGAGGTCAGAACGGACTCCCTCCTATCAAAACTTCGGAACAGAGTAAGAACTACACAAAAGGAAATTGAGCGGGAAAAGTGCTAGGCAACTACAGTTCCCGCGGGCATCGTCAGAAAAAGAAAAAAAAGGGAGAGGTTTCAATCACCGAATATTCTTTGTTTCTTGTCTTAGTGGGGGCTGGGAAAAAAAAAAACGCCTTTAGGAACCACAACCAAGTGGTCTGACCATTATTATTACCGCTGAGTTGTTCCTGAACACGTTAATATAATCGACTGATTGTTATTACAAATAAACAAGGGTAGCTAATATCTTCGTAGTTATTAAGGGGGGAGGGGGCGGACCCGACTGGGCCACGTTATGAGTACAGACAACAGATGGTCAGTTAGAACATAGGAATGAATACCACGAGATTGGAAGCGCGGAAGGGGACGACCAAGGGTTAGGGGGAGTGACGAAATTAGGAAATTCAGAGACGTAAAATGGAAACACCTCGCGCAGGACAGTGTGGGTTGGAGATTATAGGGAGATGCATTCGCCCTACAGTGGACATAGATAGGATAATGATGATTATGATAACTAGACTTTAGAAAGACCGACTCACGTGATCAGCGGAGTTCACAACCACAAAAACACGAGTGGAAATGAGCACCCACAATTAGCAAAAAGCCATAACGTGACGTCCATAAAAGCAACGATGTCCTTCCTGCCCGCCTACAGTGGTGGTATAGGGAGAGACGAACAATGTTCCCACTGCAATATCCTACAACGGGAAAAAAAAATGCAGATGATGAAAAAGATGGGTAAGGCGGAATCGCCAGCGCTATTTCCAGACAAACCTTCACTCATGCGCCCTGGTCAGAACAGGAAATTGCTCATTAAGGCAGCGCTTGAACGAGACCGGCGCACGATGCGCAAGTGTCGACAAAATGAGACCCACGCAGAGCGTGAACGAAGCCGCAACGCCTACACCAACAGCCCGCCACAAGAAAACATACAGTTTTAGAATAGGGTAAGCTAAAGCCTTGGCTTTCGCGTTTGTCGCCACTGCGCATGCGTCATACGCTATCCTCTTGGGTACCCACGTTAGGTTACGAAAGAGCGTATCGCACCTGGCAACGAACGCTAGCCCTGCGCACGCTATTCCGATGATCAATTCGGGTGGTTGTCTCAGAGCGCTCCGGAGGCTCTGAGAAATTCATATAAAAAAAAGCTACTAAGCATTACTACTGAAATAGGCGGGCGAATACATGATAAGGAAGGAGGAACATGACTCGCATACCTGCTTGTACTCGTTGTAGAGCTTTAAAGCTGTTCGAATCACCACTTTCAAACACGGGCCAGAGAGCTCTCAAACGACCACCCGAACGTGCCATAAAACTGTCGAATGAGAAAAAAGTACAAATGCGAACGAACAGACGAGATATCGTTTACACGCGGCTTCGCGAAGATGCGTCCAGCTACCGCACAACAACACCGCCAATCGAAAAGAACACGTGACACAGCTAGGCATCGCGAGGCAGAGTGAAACGGAGAGGACTCGAGTGACGGGGGTGGGGAGGGAGGGTTGAAAGCTCAAATCGAATCAGCGCGTATACCGGGCTCGAAGCGTAGACATGCGAAGCAAATGAGGGGCCTGAGTGGAAATGACAACGGAAGCAGCGAGTACGAAGAGGAGGATGTGGGGGGTGGGGAGTGGAAGAGATGTGAGATGTCGTGCCATCCCGTAATTACAAGCCCGCAGGGAAGGTCGGCCTCAACAAACCCTGGGCGCTGTGATAGGGAAAGAGAGGGATCTGACTGAAAAGGCAACAATGGGGTTACGACGGCGAGGAGTAGGGAGAAGTGGGGGCGGCTCAGCCCACACGGGCTTTTCGAAGCCGGAAGCGAAGAAACGTATATACGAAGAGCAAAGGACCGAGAAATGAGGTTACACCTGTGGACGAAAAGAAAACACCGTAGGAGCTTGCTATTGTTATAAAGGCCACATTAAGGAGGCGACGAAATGGGGAAATATACATTAACTTGCATTAAAAAAAATATACTGCGTTGTCGGAGACGGATGTGCACCGCGTGAGAAAGGAACAGAAACGACTTCCGGAAAAATGAACTGCTGGAAAAGGAAAAGTAAGAGGCGCCTAGGAAGTGCGAGACCAGAACTGCGCTGATGAGGATAATTAGGGAGACGTTCGAATGTCTAAATAATCATCAGTAATATATACGCCCAAGGATTAGACGGAAGAACGAACGATACGCGACAGCGGTGCGGAAATGCGAGGGGGAAAGAGCCAGACGAGCGTCATTATTAATTATCATAATCATCGTAAGGATGCAACGATTGTGAGACTGCGTCGCTCAGATTTTAAAGAAAGTGACACCAAACTTAAAGGCCTTACTGCGTGTATCGTCGTTTCGACTTCTACTGAACGCAAAGTGGAACGACAAAAAGAAAAAAAAAAGGGCTAGAGAAAGCACAGCTAACAGCTCAAATCGAACAAGTGAACGGCCGTACATGCGAGCAGGCGCCGAAGGTGACAACAGCTGAGCAAAGAAAACAAGACGAATAAATAAGGGAGAGAGGAAAGTTCACCGTGGTCGCCGACCGATACGGGACAGCGGAAGTTGGTCGCGTGAATCTTCAGCTCATTCACAAGAGGACAGAGAAGTCGGGGAAAGAAAGGCAAGAGCGTGGAAGTGATGCGATTTGGAGGAGGAAGAAAGCAATAAAGAAAACGCAGCTGATATCTACACCGGACAGACAACACTGCGAGGAACACGACAGTGACAAAAACGAGAAAAAAAAAGAAAGAAAAGAAACAAAAAGAGGCGCGAGAAACATACACACAGACATGCAAAACAAGAACAAAATCAAGGGATAAAAAGGGCCACGACCACCAGAAATGGGGTCACCGTTGAAAACCAAAAGGGGCAGAGAAAAAAAGTAGGACAACATAGTAGGAAACAAAACATCAAAAAGACGATCAGGGAGGGCGAGGCGTGCCAACCACACGAACAGAGAGGTAGTAAATAGGCATGATAAAAAGAGGACAAATAAAGAAAAATTGGGGATGAAGAAGAAGAAGAAGCAGCAGCGGCAAGGCTGCAACGAACAGGCCGCGCGTGGAAGCGATGGCTGTTTTCGCCGGGGCAGAAGAAGAGGAGACGGCCTTGGTCTTTTCCCCGCCGCAGACACGCAAAATAATCCCAGGATCCCGGCTGCGTCGAGGAGAAGAGGAGGGGGAGAAGAACCGGAGGCCAGGCGCAGTGGCGGCCGTAGCAGCAACGCAGCAGCAGGAGCGAAGCGAGCTAGCGCCGCTGGCGGCGGGCGCTCCTCGCGTCCCCAAAAACGACGCGGGCCCCGCGACGGAGAAGGCGGTAGTACACGTACGCTAGCCCGCCAGCGCGCACTCCCATCGCCGGGTCGACGCACGCTAGCGCAGCGGGCGGGGAGGGAGCGCAGGGAGCAGCGAGAAGATTCTCGGGGTTCCCCCAAGAGCCATCTCCCCTTTCCCGACAACCTTCTCCAGCATCCCGTGCCTCCCTCTCCCCGCGAACGCACTTCGTCATCCCATTTTCCCTCGCTGCTCCGCTGTTCTTACTCCCTCATATAGTGACAAGGCGTTTCCCCCGTTACTCTTTGTTTTTCCTCTGTGAAGGACCTCGCCCTCCAACTCGCGCTTCCCCACACTCCCCTCGCAACGAAGATCTCCTCCCTACAGATCCTTGCCATCTTCATCCTCGCTTCCGCCTCTTCCCCGCGACAAAAGAAGAAATCTCACTCCCTTCCTCGGCCACCCATTTTTTTTCCTTTTCCCTACGGCCACCATAAAACGGGAGATCCAGTTTCCTCTCCGCCCCCTTTCTTCCCATCTATCCCCTTCCGTGGTTGCCCTCTCACAGCTCCTTCCCTCGCCATCGCTCCCTCCTTCGGCCCTAGGTTTCAGACACACGCACTTCGCTCTTCGCACACGCAAGCGCGAAAACTAAACCAAGCGCGAGCTATTCCAACAGCCCCTCTTCCCAGCGCGGACGTAGTGCCAGGTAATACATCGCCTCTCCCCCTCATCGTAAACCACTTACGTTCTTGGCTTCGTGACGCAACGCGTTCCTTCTCCCCACCTGCACCCCATACCCTTTCCACAACCCCTACACACTCTCGCCACTCCCCATTCCCCCCCAGCGAACCGCTCCGTTCCCCTCAACCGTTTCCCCAACTCCCTCGCCCTCAGTGCCCAGTGAGCGCGTCACCCTCTCCCCAACATATCCCGAAAAGAACCGAATCCCTCTCTTTCCTAAACCAACGCTCACTTCCCTTCGGTCTTCGGTTCCCCCTTCCGCGCTAGATTCGACTGCGCGTGCGCGAGCCCTTCCCCCTTTCTCCCTCGCTTTCGACGACCGCGCCTCGCGATTGGCCGACGTCCAGCGGCGGCGGAACGAAACCGCCGGATGACACGATGACGTTGCGAGGACGGCGATAGCTCCACCGCCGCGCAGGCGCGGCCAGTTTTGTCCGAACAAATTTCCCTCGTTGTCGTTCCTAGGTCCCCTTACTTCTTTTCCCCTCCCTTCCTAAACCCGCGCCTCCGCTATTTCTCCCTTTATCAGCCCTCGAACGGTCCCGGCCGTTCGTCGCTGCCCGTTTATAAACAAGCATATCGTTTTCTCCCTCTTGCTTGCTCTACTATTCTTTTTTCTCCCGTAGGGGGAGGCGTAATGTCCGGAACTATCTTGCGTACTGCCTGCTCTCGTAAACGAGCCAGACATGCCGGGCAATGTGCGGTGCGTAGAGCGGCGACAATGTAATAGAGGCTGGGGCAACGCAAAGTGAAACGCTTGGCGCGACAGCACGAGCGAGTGTTTAAATAAAAATATAAAAACGGGGTGGCCATTTCAATAACGGCGGCTCAAAGTATCAACGCCCGATAGCTGCAATGGCGTTAAAAGACTTGCGCAGCATTGCCAACCAGCGGAATGGTCAGTTCAATGCTCACTGTAGCGATAAAAAAAAAATCTAGAGCAAATACGAAACTAAAAGCCGTATGATGTCCTTTTGCTTCATTTGTTCACTGGGTTCCGGAGTGTCACAGCGCAGAGAAGACTCCTCAGTTATGCACCGTCAATTGTTTAGCGTTACACGCACGGCAAGAACCTGTGTAAAACAACACGAATCTGTGTAGACGGAAGAAGCCTGCGTATAGCTTTAGCACACGACAAGCCCCCTAGCGAACGTCAGCCTGGCGTCACACCTTTAACGCGACGCATTCCTGTGACGCGTTCGACCAAGTTTTTAGTAACGAGCAGGTATCAAGCCGTTGTCGTGGGTCCGATTCTCCAAGATTTCTCAGTCTAAAAAAATGTAGGAAACTGCATATACAGGTACATAAACAGCTCCTTCAGTGACCCTCTTAAACGAAGCTTCGGCCACCAGTGGGTGTGACAACAGAAAACACCGACACGTACGCGCAACAAAGCCCTGCGTTTAGACATATTGACGGGCTAGGTTTATGGGATTTAACGCCCCAAACCAACTCTGGCTATGAGCAACGTCATAATGGAGGACACCGCATATTTCTACCCCCTGTAGTTATTTAACGTGCGCTGAAATCGCACAGTACGCAAGCCTCTAGCATTTCTACTCAGTCGAAATGCGACGGCCACGGCCGGGATCGAAACCGCGTCTTCCTAATCAGCAATCGAACACCGTAAACCAGTGGGTGACCGCGGCGGCTTCTAAACAGAAAGTGTTGATGAGCCACTTGGTTCGTACATTGCAGTTGTGAGAAGCGGGCATACATTTGGACAAGTTTGTCTGGGCGCTCCAGCCCTTCTCACACTCTATACTTCACTACAATGTCCAAAGCTGCGCGCTCTTCAAAACCTACACGGCCAGGCATAGAAGGGAGGTATTTTTTTCCTTCAACGTATAGCCCTTGGGTGTGCAAGACCACCCCCACCCCCTCTTCCTCTGCTGGCTCCTTATCCTAAAGCCTAAACCAAACGTAGACGGCTCCTCCTTTACAGTCTAGGCTAGGCGCTCAGAAAATGAAGCATGAAATACAGATGCTGGCCAAGACACGAAGAGGTGAAGTCGCGAGGAGAAGAAGAAAGCAGACGACCAAATATTATCAGAGGAAGAGAGAGAGAAAGGGGAGAGGGTATAAAGAAAGAAAACAGCTTACAAGTAAACAGAGAATCCTGCGGATTATGACGAAGAGAGAAAAAAAGAAAGAAAGCATACAAGCAAGCAAAGAAAAGTCGAATGCCGCAAAAGCCCTACGGTCGTGGGCTTACAGCCGCTATAATTTCGGCTTTCTTTTCAAAGTTATAAATATACGCGACGGAAGAAACGTGCCCTGAATCTCTGAGCAGAACTCGAGCCCCGTTGTTCGATCCGGTGTACTCCCGTGGAACCGCGGGTACAATTCCACGTTACGCGCGAGTATACATACGCTCTTCCCGTTCACATATTCAGCGCCACGCACGTAGCGCAGTCAAAAGCCTATGCATGCAGTACGCAGCTCGAAGTGAAAGCTCGCTCGAGTTCCAAACTTTAAAAGCTATACAAGGCGTACCGCATTCCGTGCAGACGCACATCGTCAGAAGATAGGTCGTAAAAACTCCAGAATGAAAAGAAAGAAGAAAAGAGCTAACGTAAAAGCATATACCGTATATACTCGTGTAATGGCCGCGCACCGATGTAATAGCCGCACCCAGAACTTCGTTAAAGAATCCCCCTCCCCGCCCCCCCAAAAGATATACTTGAAAATTCATATGTGTATTAGCTGCACCATTAATTTTGAGAAGGTTCGCAGTGTTTTATCCGTTGTGCGGTGTGACAATTCAGAAGCTTTTTTTTTTTTCTTCGGGGGGGGGGGGGGGGGGGCAATAAGGTGCCGTGCAGAGTTTTTTGGCACCTCCAGGTAGAAAGCGCACAGCCTCCGAGATTTAGTATCTGCTTCCGTGGCGCTGCCGTCCACCAAACAACATCGACTGGAAGGCTGGAGATTGCGGATGTGTGCAACTGGATTTTCGAAGCGTGGGGTGGGGCGGGTTTCCTTGAAGACGGCGGAGAAAAGCTTCCAGGTCACGGGAACCTCGGGCAAATGCAATGGAACGCAGGACGACCTCATCTGGGACAGGATGCGACGAGTAAGGAGGGGACGAGGAGGGCAAAGGAATAACACTCTTGCAACGGCGCGAAAATGACAAAGTTCGTTTTTTTTCGGCTTCTCCCAGTACAAGCAAGTATATTGCAGTACAAAAACTCACAGGGTACCTTACGCATTCGCCTCAGACTACTCAAAGGCGAAAGCCATCTTCTTTTACAGCGAAAGCTGTTATGAGATCATTTCACCGGCCGTTTTTGGCGCCGTAGTTGTCCGCCGCCGCCGCCGCCGCCGGTGTCCGTAACCAGTATCGCTCGAAATAAGAAAAAAAACGAAATAAGAAAAAATTCCAGGATGGAACGAGGTTCGAACCTGGGTCCTCTGCGTGTGAGCCCAGTATTCAACCTCTGAGCCATGCCGGTGGTTGAAACTGCTTTGCAAAAAGGTCCTATACAGGCTTCGTGTCGGGAACGAACCACATTAGCATATGCAATATAGCGTGGTAGAAGAGTAAAATAAGCACCAAGCGTCGCACAACGCGAATTCTATAACCAGGCGTCACACAATGCGAAGTGCGCAACGAGTAGGTTGTTGATTGCTTCCAACCCATTACAAAGGTCTCTGCCATAATTCTTCGTCGCCATCAGGCACAGCATCAACAAAGTGCGCATAATGCCTTGCATGCGTTTAGCAGATAGCACGGCTCTCCGTGGAATGACGAAAAATGGCACAGTGCCTGCTGCCCTACTTCTCAAAAATTACAATGATTTATAGCGTAGTGGGTTCCTCGCAAGTGCACTTGTATTGGTTGCCAAGGAAGCCCATAAGCGCATGATCCATTTCCTCGGGGTCTCAGTAAAGTTCTTCGCACCCCTCCCCCGTCTCTCTCCCACGTCAGCGTATGTTATACAGCATGACGGCAGAGGGAAATAGCGACCGGGCGTCACCCAGTGGAAATTACATAACTGGTGGGCCGTTTAAAGCTTCCAACCCATTAGTTAATTTCCTTTCCCTACTATCCTCTGCTAGCTTCAACACTAGCTAAGGAGGGAAGGTGTTTGAGGTTCGAATCGGCGCCCCTCGATGACTCGAGTGCACGGTGGCAGCGCGAAGGAAGAGCCGTTGTCCAGTGAAGAGACGCTTTATTGCCACGCTCAGGCGTCTGCCCGGGTCCAAGCCCGAACCTCCGCTCTCCTCTCACATCCAAAACAGCCTCTTTTCAACCTTCAGTTAGACAAAGAGTCTCTCAACAAACCAATCACACTTGGGGGTTGGCATCACCACAACCAATGGCACAAACACTTTCATGACAGACACGGCATTGGTCCAACGTACGACACAATCTACAACACGCGAGGGGATAGGTTCACTGCGCAACACGTGTCATCTCACTCTCCCCTACGTTATAGCCTGAGCATGCCCCTGACGTCCGCCAGCGCCGAAAGCTCGGCTCTGGCTCAACAGGCCCGCGTACCAACGTCTCTTTCAAGAAGCCGCCACAAAGCAGCGCGAATCTTCCCAGGCCCTGGCCACTGGCGAAATGTGTACGCGATAGTGCGTTGCACGCCAGTCTAATGACACTCGGTCATTACATGCAGCTGGGGGCCGGTTCACCTGAACGCTCCGAGTTCCGTAATTACGACCAGACAGCGATTGTACACAAAGACATCCCCCGGTCGCATCCGGCCAAGCGGTCGCAAGACCAATTTCCTCGCGTTCCCTTTGCGGCGCCCGACACGTGTTTCTTGTTAGCAGCAGGTTCTCGGAACGGCAGCGCAGGTAAACGCTCAAAGGGGTGCATGCGGATGCTAAACAATAACTGAAACCAGTCTCGCGTCGTCCCACCGTCGTGACGGGTCTTCCCCGTTCAGCTTGTACTCCTCCTTTTTGTTACAAGCAAGGAGGCGGCTTTGGCGGCCCTGCGCTTTGACGGCGTCACCACAGAGTCGCCTTTCTTTCCCAGAGCGGGGCCTTCCGTGTCTGCTCTTTGCGGCGCCGACACGCGGGGATCTCTCTGCGCTGCGCAGAGTTTGTACACTGAACCACACAACAACACGCCGACTCTGCATGCCTCAGACTGACTGCATGCCTGCATGCCTCAGACTGACTCCTCCCCCCTCAAGAGTGTTACTGGACACTCGATGTCCACGTAACACGATAAAAAAAAAAACAAAAAAAAAAACACCGCACAAAATAAATAGGAAACTCTTCACGCACGCAAGTGCTGGACCAATTTCCATTTCACACTCAAATAACAACTTTCTCGACATACTGCGGAGAAGAACAAACAAAATCCGTGCGACGAACAACAATTATGACACCTCTGAATGAAATCAACAGTATTAATGAGCTCATGGTAGCTTGACACAAGGCACGCAAACTTTTCGGAGTCATGTTGCATAGTGTCTCTCACATTCACCACACCATCATTGTCCCAACACATGAGACTCACTTTGTGCGCCCTTCAGGCCCCGCAGAACACACTCAAAGGAGGCGACGGACTCCGCGTCAGCTATATCTATAGGCTCAAAGGATCGCACCCGGTTCGAAAAAGAATCAATACATTCCCCAAAACATCGCTTCATTACATAGCAACACTGGCCCTACAAAACAAATCTGATACAACTATACACACAGTTCTATGACTTAAGGGTAAGTCTACACTGCAATAACAAAAGGAATGCCTACGATAACAATACATTTTCATATATACACAAATGTTCGTCTTTCTGAGCTACGTTACAAAACACTTGACACTTATATCCGAAATGCAAAAAGAAAACTTGCTCATTCATTTCGATCCAGAGTAACTAGTTCAATGGCTACCGATAAAGTAATAAACAGTCTGCGTCAAACATAACAGGCTACTTACATGACATTTATAACAGTCTACTAACATAACAGTTATATGAACACAACCCAAATGATCATCCGAGACGCGAAAGAGCATCAGCAGCCTTGTTCAGCGCGCCTTTGATATGAACAATTTCTATGTCATATTTTTGGATCGCCAATGCCCACCGAGGTAGCCTAGCGCTTGAGGGAGCCGCGCGAGTCAGGAAAGTCAGCGGTCATGGTCAGTCTTTATTTTGACCTTTGTGCCAA